>NW_025533554.1:415000-672500 GCF_020615455.1 Coregonus clupeaformis
AAAGAAGAGAGAGAGAGAGAGAGAGAGAGAGAGAGAGGAGAGAGAGAGAGAGGAGAGAGAGAGAGAGAGAGGGAAAGAGAGAGAGAGGGATGGAAAGAGAGAGAGAGAGAGAGGGAAGAGAGAGAGAGAGAGAGAAGGGAGAGAGAGAGAGAGGAGAGAGAGAGAGAGAGAGAGAGAGAGAGAGAGAGAGAGAGAGAGAGAGAGAGAGAGAGAGAGAGAGAAAATAATGAAAGGGAGAGGATGAGATGAAAAGGGATGAATATGGATGGAGAGGAGAGAGATAATGGAAGACAGAGGGAGGGAGAAAGGAGATAAAGAGAGAGGGGGTTGTCCAGACTCTTGCTTGACCACCAGATGACAAAAATTGTTGTTTGTGTTTTGATGTATTTCTAATACCTTTTAATACTTTTCCTGGTAGATGTTTTCTAAGATGTTTTCCATCTGATTGACCAGATATCAAATCCGTTACTTTGCCTAGGGCAGTTAAGGTGTCCATATTACTGCCACACAGTTGGCTGATGAAAAGTAAATGTGGACAGTTCATCCAATATCTTTAATAAGTGCCTCGGAATTGGATAAGGATGCACGCAGTTGCGTCCCCGGATGTATCTGTCTTCACTAGTAGCCTTTGAGAAAGACCCGATCAAGTGATGGAGAGCCACCTACAGTACTGTATTCTTTGACACCACACCTACAGTACTGCATTTCTGAACACACACCTACAGTCAACTGTATTACTGACCCCACACCTACAGTACTGTATTACGACACCCCACCTACAGTACTGTATTACTGACATCCCACCTACATTTACTGTATTACTGACACCCCACCTACAGTACTGAATTACTGACATCCCACCTACATTACTGTATTACTGACATCCCACCTACATTACTGTATTACTGACACCCCACCTACAGTGCTGTTTTACTGACACCCCACCTACAGTACTGTATTACTAATTCACCACCTAAAGTACTGTAATACTGACACCCCACCTACAGTACTGCATTACTGACACCCCAGCTACAGTACTGCATTACTGAAACCCTTACCTCCGGATTCATCGCTACCAGCTAGCTGCAACAAAATTGCCGGTTTGTGGTTTGCCAATCATCCTGAGCTAGCTTGAGCCAGGCCCATGAGATGAGCCAGGCCCATCTCCCGGCTATCTAATCTCTGTCAACCGGACGGGACCACCTAGTGTTGACACGGAGCCCCGCCGATCCAACACGACTGGTCTGCCGACGAAATCGTCTGATGTGGTTACAACAGGCTTCCCATTACGACGTTGACCACGAAGATTCCATCTGCTAGCCCAGGCCTGCTAGCACACGCCAGCCGTGGCATCTTGCTCGCTAGTGCTTTAGCAGCCCCCGAACTACCTCCAAACGATCCTATTGCTGTTCACCGGACCTTATGATAACTCAGCTATACAGCTGATGCCTGCTGGACTGTTCGCCTTTATACGGTACCGCATCCTGTTTATGTTTAGCCCCTCAGCCCAAACTGTGTCGCCATTACCAGCTGTTGTCTTAGCCTCTCAAATTACATCTCTGTGATTGTTTTATGCCTCTCTCCCATGTCAATATGGTTTGCTTATTGCTGTTTTGGTTATTTCTTATTGTACTATTTCACTGTGATCCACCAGCCCAGCTAAACCTGCCTTAGATAGCTCCTTTGTCCCACCCCCATATACGCGGAGACCGACTCAATCGGTGCCTCCAGTGATGCTATTACTATCTTTCATTGTTACCCAACGCTTAGGTTTACCTCCACTGTACTCATATCCTTCCATATCCTTGTCTGTACATAATGCCTGAATCTTTTCTGCCCCCTTTATTCTCTGTACCCAACGCACTAGAAGACCAGTTCTTAAAGCCTTTAGCAAGTATCCTTATTCTAGTCCTCTTCTGTTCCTCTGGTGATGAGGCTAACCCAGGCCCTGCAGCCCCCAGTATCACTCCTACTCCCCAGTAGCTATCATTTGTTGACTTCTGTAACCGTAAATGCCTTGGTTTCTTGCATGTTAATATCAGAAGTCTCCTTCCTCAGTTTGAGATTATTCACTGCGTTAGCAGTGTCTGAATCCTGGCTTAGGAAGGCCACCCAAAAATTCGAAAATGTCCATCCCCCAACTATAACATTTTCTGTCTAGATAGAACTGGCCAAAGGGGGTGGGTTGCAATCTACTTGTAGAGATAGCCTGCAGAGCTCTATCATACTATCCAGGTCTGTGCCCAAACAGTTTGAGCTTCTACTTCTAAAAATCCACCTTTCCAGAAATAAGTCTCTCACTGTTGCCGCTGCACTACAGACCCCCCTCAGCCCCAGCTGCGCCTGGACACCATATGTGAATTGATTGCCCCCATTTATCCTCAGAGTTCTGTACTGCTTGGTGACCTAAATTGGGATATGCTTAACACCCCGGCCATCCTACAATCCAAACTAGATGCCCTCAATCTCACACAAATGATCAACGAACCTACCAGGTACAACCCTAAATCCGTAAACATGGGTACCCTCATATATATCATCCTGACTAACTTACACTCTAAATACACCTCCGCTGTCTTCAACCAGGATCTCAGCGATCACTGCCTTATTGCCTACGTCCGTAACGGGTCCGCAGTCAAACTACCACCCTCATCACTGTCAAACCCTCCCTAAAACACTTTAGTGAGCAGGCCTTCCTAATTGACCTGGCCCAGGTATCCTGGATGGATATAGATCTCATTCCGTCAGTAGAGGATGTCTGGTTGTTCTTTAAAAGTAATTTCCTCTCAATCTTAAACAAATAGCCCATTCAAAAATACAGAACTAAGAACAGATACTAGCCCCTGGTTCTCCTCAGACTTGACTGCTGCCCCTTGACCAGCACAAAAACATCCTGTGGTGTACTGCATTAGCATCAAATAGCCCCAGCGATATGCAACTTTTTCAGGGGAAGTTAGGAACCAATATACACAAGCAGTTTGGAAAGCAAAGGCTAACTTTTTCAAACAGAAATTTGCATCCTGTAGCACTAACTCCAAAAAAATGTGGGACACTGCTATAAAGTCCACTGGAGAATAAGTGAGCACTTCCTCCCAGCTGCACACTGCACTGAGGCTAGGAAACACTATCACCACTGATAAATCTACAATAATCGAGAATTTCACCAAGCATTTTGCTACGGGTGGCCATGCGTCACCTGGCTACCACTACCCCCGGCCAACAGCTCCTGCACCCTCAGCTGCAACCCTGCCCATGCCCCTCCGCTGTCTCACACAAATTCAGACAGCTGATGTCCTGAAAGAGCTGCACAATCTGGACCCCTACAAATCAGCTGGGTTAGACAATCTGGACCCTTTCTTTCAAAACTAGCCGCCGAAATTGTCGAAACCCCTATTACTAGTCTGTTCAACCTCTCTTTCGTAACATCTGAGATCCCCAGAGATTGAAAAGCTGCGGCGGTCATCCCCCACCTCTTCAAAGGGGGTGAAAATCTAGATCCAAACTGTTACAGACCTATATCCATCCTGCCTTGCCTTTCTAAAGTTTTTGAAAGCCAAATTAACAAACAGATCACCGACCATTTCGAATCCCACCATACCTTCTCCGCTATGCAATCCGGTTTCCGAGCTGGTCATGGGGTGCACTTCAGCCACGCTCAAGGTCCTAAACGATAGCCATAACCGTGATCGATAATAGACAGTACTGTGCAGCCGTCTTCATCGACCTGGCCAAGGCTTTCACTCTGTCAACCACCGCATTCTTATTGGCAGACTAAATAGCCTTGGTTTCTTGCTCAAAGACTGCCTCGCCTGGTTCACCAACTACTTCTCAGATAGAGTTCAATGTGTCAAATCGGAGGGCCTGTTGTCTGGACCTATGGCAGTCTCTATGGTGTGCCACAGGGTTCAATTCTTGGGCCGACTCTTTTCTCTGTGTATATCAATGATGTCGCTCTTGCTGCTGGTGACTCTCAGATCCACCTCTACGCAGACGACACCATTTTGTAAACATCTGGTCCTTCATTGGACACTGTGTTAACAAACCTCCAAACGAGCTTCAATGCCATACAACACTCCTCTTCAGTAGCCTCCAACTGCTCTTAAACTCAAGTAAAACTAAATGCATGCTCTTCAATCGAAGCGCTGGCCCCACCACCCGACTAGAATCACTACCGACGTGGTCTGACCTAGAGTATGTGGACAACTACAAATACCTAGGTGTCTGGTTAGACTCTAAACTTCTCCTTCCAGACTCACATTAAGAATCTCCAATCCAAAAGTTAAATCCAGAATCGGCTTCCTATTTCGCAACAAAGCCTCCTTCACTCATGCTGCCAAACATGCCTCGTAAAACTGACTATCCTACCGATCCTTGACTTCGCGATGTCATTTACAAAATAGCCTCCAACACTCTACTCAGCAAATTGGATGTAGTCTATCACAGTGCGATCCGTTGTGTCTCCAAAGCCCCATACACTACCCACCACTGTGACCTGTACGCTCTTGTTGGCTGGTCCTCACTACATGTTCGCTGCCAAACCCACTGGCTCCAGGCCATCTATAGATCACTGCTAGGCAAATCGCCTTATCTTAGCTCATTGGTCACCATAGCAGCACCCACCCGTAGTCTGCGCTCCAGCAGGTATATCTCACTGGTCATTCCCAAAGCCAACACCTCCTTTGGCCGCCATTCCTTCCAGTTCTCTGCTGCCAATGACTGGAACGAATTGCAAAAATCTCTGAAGCTGGAGACTCTTATCTCCCTCACTAACTTTAAGCATCAGTTGTCAGAGCACCTTACCGATCACTGCACCTGTACATAGCCCATCTGAAATTAGCCCACCCAACTACCTCATCCCTATATTGTTATTTATTTTGCTAATTTGCACCCCAGTATCTCTATTTGCACATAATCTCTTGCACGTCTATCATTCCAGTGTTAATACTATTGTAATTATTTTGCACTATAGCCTATTTATTGCCTTACCTCCATAACTTGCTACATTTGCACACACTGATATATATATTTTCTGTTGTATTTTTGACTTTATGTTTTGTTTTACCCCATATGTAACTCTGTGTTGTTGTTTTTATTGCACTGCTTTGCTTTATCTTTGCCAGGTCGCAGTTGTAAAATGAGAACTTGTTCTCAACTGGCATACCTGGTTAAATAAAGGTGAAAAAAAATTTACAAAATAAAAATAAAAATTGTGTGTTACTGACACCCCACCTACAGTACAGCAATACTGACACCCACCTATAGTACTGCATTATTAACAAGCCACTGTAGTGTCGAGTCAATGTTGCTAATTATGCCTGTTAAACAAAGGAGTCCGCTTATACTGAACTTTGATCATAAGTTTTATTCATATCACAAGATTTCAGCATAAGTTTACAGATGTCATGATCACCCGGAGAGCAGTGTCCGAAAATAATATGTCTGCTCTAATCTTCTTTGTTGCTAGCCCATACTTATAATCTTTCCCAAAATATGGGTGGCTCCCTCTACTGTCCAATCCCCTGTCTACAACACACAGACTCCCTCTGTTCTATGGAGTGTCACTCTAAAACAACTCCCTCTGAAACTGAATAAAAATCCTCTCAGGTTCCACTTAAAAACATTAGCAAAGTCATAATCTCCATACACTACATATTTCCCCCCTTCGAGACTAACTAAAAGTCTCGAAAACAAAAAGAATAGGATTATGACAAGTAACAATCTCTCTTATTGAGTATCTTTAACAATAAGCCCAAACACTTTTCTCTGGAGTGTAAATACCTTTCTATGAAATATGAACAAATCTTTATGAAGTGTGAATACATTACTATGAAATATGAACAAATCTTTATGGAGTGTGAGAGCGAAAAACCTGTCTGGCAGCCTTCTTTCCAAATATCCATCCATCAATCAAGACAGTAAAATTCTCTCACGGCCCCTCTGCCCCAGGCAACCACCTAGGTACTCCAGATCAATTCATAAATCTTTATCAATGCATTTGAAACTATGATGCAATTAAATACACATGAAAGCCCCAGCAAACAAAATTCTATCCAAAATGTCCACTCCCAGGCTGGTCGACCCATCGGACCCTACTGTGGACTCCATGTCCCTAAGCTTCCACGAAATAAACAAAAACATCTAAGATCCCCACATGTATCCAATAACATCAAATATCATTCTACAAAAATTAATACCTAAGAATATGACACAAATTATGTATTACACATGCAAATATGTCTATATTTCATTGCAGACACTGGAATGTAGTCCACTACACTTCATCTCCTCAACAGTGTCGACTTCCAATGCATCTTCGATGATGGAATTGGAACATTTCCACACCTTCCTTGTTCCATCTCCTCCTTTCCCTTCATATTCTCCTTTCATATTTTCCTTTCATATTGTCCTTGTTTGAGTATTTCAATCTCTACATATTCCCCCAAATGCTTCTGGAAGAAAAGAAAAGACCAAACAGTATCTTTTGCAAAACAACACATTCAAATTAAAACGTCAATATCAACTAAGAATATAAAAAATTATATAAAATGATATATGAATTAATCACATTATTCTATTTCCCCCCTTTGATTCATAACAAAATACTAAAATCACACTAATATTGAAAAACATTTGAAAAATAATCAAATAATCAAAAAGGATATTTATCCCTCAATACTCCATCCAGTCCCACTTGTCCATCTTCATCCAGATCAGGAACAGTCAACAACGGCATCTGAGTGTTGTCTCCAGGCATCACAACTCCAACCCATCTCAATATCATAGCTTTCGCAAAGGTCAGTAACAAAGTACAAAAGCAAAACATCACACACAGTGCTATCAAAGCTGCTACTAAAATCTGAACCATCACTTCTCCCACTGGGCCTAACTGATCTTGCAACCAAGTCTTCGCTGACCATCCAGCTCCTTATATTCTTCAATGCATCTATAACACTAGTGATATTATCTGAACTATCTGGAATCAAAGTATAACAATCATCCCCCGTCAAATTCATAGCCAAACATAAGCCACCTTGTTTTGCTAGAATATAGTCAAGAGCCAAGTCATGTTTCAACAGCGTCAGTCTGTGACTTCTTTGAGTATTCGACAGAAGGTTAAACCCTCTTATCGTTTCATTTGCAAAACCCTGCAAAGTATAGGTAATATTATCAATATGATCTGCCAAAAATGTTACACCATACCATGGAAAAATCCCCACTTCTCTCTTAGACTTATCTTCCAATGATAGGCTTCCCAGACTATGAAATTCCTCTAAAATTGGTGCTGGAGCTATCTGCTCCCTTGTAATCAAATGCGATATATTTATGGCTTTAATAACTATCAATGTTGAAAGAGTTAAATTGCTTCTCACTGTTGTTATAATAGGCTGAAGTGTTGATGTCCTTGTTGTTACTTCATCCATTATCCCTAAGACTTTGAACTCTTGACTTGTATTTCCATCTATTACCACTAGTGTCACTACATTCACTCTCAGTCCTAACTCTAATCCCTCACTTTCAATCTGTTGATTATAAAAATACACTTATAATCACCTTGATCTTCCTGCTGGGAATTGTAAATATAGATACCGCAATCACCCTCAATTTTCATTCTTCTCTCATCATTCAGCAATGCATACTTTCTCAATGCCACTGCTCCTAACAGATTTAAACTCCTACCATATCCATCTTCCCACTGAACTCTAAATATTTCCTTCACCACTGTTCTCTCTCTCTTACTACTAACTAACATTGAAACTTAGCTTACTGTCCTAGAGTTCCTTCAACCCTAGTTTTCCTAACTTTTTTAATGTAATCTTTTCTCCTAACTTTTAAAAAACCTTTTCACTGATTTATTCACAAATCCCCTTACCACCAATTTTTAGAATATGTGATCGGGAAGTCCCCACCTGCTTCTGACTTCTTTACACACAGACTTGGCAAACGATTGAACATCTTTTAGCCTAGTTTGAAATCGCTTGGTGTAGAAATGTAACCAAGAATAACAGTCACCCCTTTTAACTTTATTTTTCAGACAGATTGTCTAATAGGCAGTCTAATAGATTGTCCTCCTTCCTATGATATTATCTTTTCAAGCAAATATGATTCCCAAAAACCCTACTCTTTTAAAATCTTCTACCAGACAGCCGTCTAGTGTACATCTTATTGTACAGTTCAATTTACACAATGCATCTCTTCCCAACAATGCAATAGGTATATGTTCTGATACCAGTATGGGTATTTTAATTTCTCTTTGATTTTTATAGCAGAGCTCAATTGGTTCCTTAAGAGTAATCAACTGTTTTACTCCCTCAAATCCCTATCCTAATTAGTATATTTTACATAGTGAGATGTTTAACCTCTTTAGGCTGAACACAGATAAAAGCTTTTCCACTATCACTTCTCCTAGACCTTTTATTTTCACTTCAATTGTTGGATATTTTTTTTCCCTAATCGGTGCTATTAGCTGACACCCCCCTTCGGATCTTCTAGGCACTCTAGAATCCTTGCTCCTTTAAGGGTTCACCTGTCCTCCAGATGATCTTCACTTGCTCCTTTATCTTCCTCAGAAATTCCCTCTGTTGTTTCCTCCTGGCGCATTGCACTCACAGGCAAAGTGACCAACCTGTCCACAATTATAACACGCTTCTGAAAGTTGCTGGAAGTGTGGCTGAAACCTTCCTCCTCCTTCTAAGCCTTCTTGTCCTTTTCCTCTCCAATTCTGTGTCTGTCCAGAAACTGGCTGTGGATATGGAACAACTGGAACCGCTATTGGTGGCTGATACAATTGCGGTTGGAACTGGTCCTGTTGAAGCTGTGGCAGTGATTGTTGATTCGGTGCACCCTGATTCTGCATAACCAAAGCTTGTTTCTTCTCCTTCTTATTCTCCACCAGCTGTATTTGATTGAGTTTTCTGAGAGTTTCTTGGTCCTGTTCTTTCTGGTTGTGTTCCTTTTTTTCTGTACAAATCCACTTGATGGGCTATATGATCTATAAAGACGCCTTTTGTCATGCTTCCAAGTCCAACCACCTCTGCCAGTTTACTCCTTACTGGTGAGGGCAGTCCCATCCGCAATTTAGCTCTCAAAATTGACTGCTCAATTTGACTCACATCTGGATCATTTCCAGTAATATTTCTCCACACTTGATGGACTCTTGACACATAGGCTCTCAGATTTTCTTGTTGTCCTAGTGGATCAATCAGAATGTTATCAGGATGCACATTTGTTGGAAATGTATCTTTCAATGCTCTCCACAGACGATTCCTACTTGCAGCCAACAATTCAGGGTCGTTCACTGCAGTCCCCACATATCTATTGAGTCCCGCTCTCTGAAAAATTTCTTCCATACCTGGAATCCCCAGGAGATTAGCCAAAAGTATCTTAATGTCTCCTATAGCAGACTGTGTTCCCACCGTAATTTCTTCCAATTTTGAAATCCAAGGATAGGCTCCATCTTGAAGAGTAGGCAGCTTCTCAAGTATATCTGACATATCGGTACTTTGCAAAGGCTTATATTCTAAGTTTTGACCTCGAATGATTACTGGCATAATTTTCTTAGTAGTGCCCTCTTTCCTTGGCCTCAATGTATATTTTTTCTCAAATTCTTGGGATTCTTTTCTCAGCAGTTTCTTCTTCTGTATCTTCAGCTTCTTGAGTTGTTCCTCCATTTCTTTTACTTCTCCTAAATCATTCGCTTTATCCAGGCATGATACGCATCGGTCTATATCTCTTTCTATTTCTTCTGTGCTAGTCATTGTTGGATAAAATCCTCTTGAATATGAAGCACCTTTACTCTCCCACTCTTTATCGCTGTCTTCATCTTTGCTTTTATCAGAACTCGAATCTCTTGTATTCTTCTTCTTCAAACATCCATCACCCCTTCTTTCCGCTCTTGCCAACCTCCATCTGATCACAGGGTCATATCCACCCATGATCTCTTCTGCATTACTCTGATCATCATCATCATCATCGTCGTCGTCTTCATCAAGTTCCGTTCTCCTGAACCTCATTCTACCCTTAGTTTCTAGACATCTCGGTTTTTTCTTAATTCTGGAGTTTGGATTCATTTTTATGGTCGTTTCTGCTTGTCCTCTCTCTATTATTCGTTCATCTTCATCTCTGATGCAATAATCACCCTCCTGAACGATCACCGGAAGCTGAGGATAGACGTCCTTAAGCTCTACTTCTTCCTCATAAGGTGGGGGTCTTTTTGCTGAATCCGTATGTGAGAAAGGTGTACTGACTTCTGCCATTAGTTTTTCTGTCGCCTTTCCTTGTTTCACCATTTTCTCTATACCTTTGTTTATTTTATTGCTGGCATCTTTTATCAGTTTTTGTCCTTCATTCTCAAACAGCTTAAGAACACCCAGCTCTCTTTGTCTCTTTTCTTTACGTTGTTCCCTTTTTTTCCCATTCTTTTGTACAGCTTTATGAATTGACAGAAGCACTTTCATTATGTTGATTACGTCAGGGTTAAGAGTCCCTTCCACTGGCCATGGTTGTTCAATGTCAGGCCAACGTTTGTTCCATTTGCCGGATAACCTAGCAATACCATTAACTAGAGGATTACTATTTTGTACTATATCAACAGGTGTAATTACCTTCATAGTCCTGATATCCTTTTTCCCCATTCTAACAACTCTTTTATATTCCTTTATTGTGAATTATTTTATTATTTTAGAATATATAGCTTATAGTGTCCTCCCTTTAATTATTAATATAAACTAAAAAAAATAAAAACAAATCTTCTTTTTTCTTCTTCTAAATAATAAAACATAATCAATAAAAATATGAATATTCAAAAATAATATTTGTTTTTATTTTTTTATTTTATTTAATTAAACAATTAATCAATACATTTATGAATAATCAAAAATATTTTTTTATTTTATTTTACTAATTTATCAATTAGTGGCTATTTTGCCACCTCCAATCAGGAAAAGTACAGGAAAGTAGACAACTTCAGAGCAATCCAAAAAGAAAATACCTATAATCCAGCAACACTACAGTACTCATAAACCAATTATTTAATAAGCACCCAATTATCTTAATTTTACAGAATAATGTCAGTACTCGATTCCCAACACAACTCTAATCAAACCCACTCATGCACAAAAACTCCAAAATGCAATTTTTATTTTCATCAATTGATCAGTCTTTTGCCAAGTCCTTGTCAAATTGTCATAACATCAAATATCCTGTAGGGGAAGACTTTGTAAACATAACAGTACTAGCCTGATTATCTTTTGACTTGATCCTGTCGCAGCAGCCTCTTGTCGCGTCACACCCTGTCACATGATGTACACGTCAGCACTTCCGCTCTCTTCCTCTTACCGTCTCTCATATGACAGAATAACAAAGGACAAACAAGAATTTAGTATTTTATGCACACACTGAGTTTATGTCAAACATTCAATACTCCTCCGTTCACATTTGCTCTAAGAAATAAGCAAAAACTTAACTCAGGAATATTATAAGTAACTCAATAACATTTATTTTTTTATTTTTTTATTTTTTTAATCCGTTAACATCTCTCTCTCATTTATCAATTCAATAGGTCTCAAGAAAACAGTTTCATCTTCAAACAACAGCCGATGTAACAACCAGAATACACCATTAGACTCTAAATCTCTATGTCTTTTGTTCCTTCGTTCGTCTACGCCTCCCCACAGCACAGTGTAGCAGAGGAGTGACCTATTTACCCCTACGTCACTTTAGTGTCGTTAAATCACACACATGCGCAGTACATTCATCACTACGATTTCACAGTGGAAGGAGTTCTCTCTCAGCTCTCTTCACTCCAGACAACAGAACATTAGCATTCCCGCTATAGCTCCTCTCCTTTACCCTTATAGACAAACTATAACATTTAACAGAGCTCACAAAACATCAGGCACCAAGCCCAAACTATCTAAACACAATATTGGTGGCTCGACCTATTCCAATTGACCACCAAGGAAAAAATATCGAACATAACCCGCATCAAAATTGGCATGTAGCAATAATAAATTAGCATTTAGCATGTAGCATTAGCATTAGCATTAGCATGTAGCATGAAGCATTATTAGCAGGCCACGTTTAGCATTTCTCCCTCCGCGTGCCGTAAAATTCTTTATGAGTGCTAAATTTGTGCTACCACGAGGTCCCTCCGGAATTGTAATGAGTGGTCACATCAAACAAATAATTTGTCAACCATCAGCTGAGCGGTAACATACAATATCAATATACCACGGCCTCCAGTCCCCAGGACTCACCTATTCCACCTAAAGTGTTATTAGGATTTTTGGCACACCTTAGAGGTCGCCTTTATAAAAGGGCTTACCGTTGATTCACAGCGGTTCTAAGTTACATACATATGCCTAGGCCTTATTCCTCTCAATCGATTGTTCTTGAACTCTTATTCAAGCAAAATATCTCTATACACACTCTATAGACACTCCCCCCTTTTTGCGCTGTTTACCAGTGCAAACAAATTTAGAATGGTTAGGCCAGACCCCTCGTTCGCAGCAATAAAAGCAACAGCAGCACACACCGGTCCCTTACGGTACATCTCCCCAGCGCACACACCCAAAAGCAGACGAAGGAAACACACACAAGAACGTGAGAAATCTCACCTTAAGCCGGCGTCTTGAGCGAGAGTCACCTCGTTGCTCATGAATGAAACACTGCAGAGACGCTGACCGCCTCATCACTCGTCGCCATTTTGTAGTGTCGAGTCAATGTTGCTAATTATGCTGTTAAACAAAGGAGTCCGCTTATACTGAACTTTGATCATAAGTTTTATTCATATCACAAGATTTCAGCATAAGTTTACAGATGTCATGATCACCCGGAGAGCAGTGTCCGAAAAGAATATGTCTGCTCTAATCTTCTTTGTTGCTAGCCCATACTTATAATCTTTCCCAAAATATGGGTGGCTCCCTCTACTGTCCAATCCCCTGTCTACAACACACAGACTCCTCTGTTCTATGGAGTGTCACTCTAAAACAACTCCCTCTGAAACTGAATAAACATCCTCTCAGGTTCCACTTAAAAACATTAGCAAAGTCATAATCTCCATACACTACACCAACTACAGCACTGTATTACTGACACCACACATACAGTACTACATACTGGCCCCCGTGGGAATCAAACCCACAACCCTGGCGTTGCAAACACCATGCTCTACCAACTGAGCTACATCCCTGCCGGCCATTCCCTCTCCTACAGAACTGCATTACTGACACCCCACCTACAGTACTGCATTACTGAACCCCCCACCTACAGCACTGCAATACTGACCCCCTACCTAAAATACTGCATTACTGACACCCTACCTACAGTACTATATTAATGACACCCCACCTTCAGTACTGCATTACTGACACCACACCAACAGTACTGCATTACTGACACCACACCAACAGTACTGCATTACTGACACCCACCTACAGTACTGTATTACTGACCCCCACCTACAGTACTGCACTACTGACAGCACACCTACAGAACTGCATTACTGACACCCCATCTACAGTACTGTATTACTGACATCACACCTGCAGCACTGTATTACTGACACCCCACCTACAATAATGTATTACTAACACCCCACCTACAGAACTGCATTACTGACACCCCATCTACAGTACTGCATTATTGACACCCCACCTACAGTACTATATTACTGACACCCCACCTACAGTACTGTTTTACTGACACCCCATCTACAGTACTGTATTACTGACACCCCACCTACAGTACTGTTTTACTGACACCCCATCTACAGTACTGTATTACTGACACCCCACCTACAGTACTGTTTTACTGACACCCCAACTAAAGTATTGCATTACTGACACCCCACTTACAATACTTTATGACTGACCCCTCACCTACAGTACTGCATTACTGAAACCCCAACTACGGTACTGTATTACTGACACCCACCTACAGTAAAGTATTGCTGACACCCCACCTTACAGTAGAGTATTACTGACCACCCACATACAGTACTGTATTACTGACACTCCACTTACAATACTTTATGACTTACACCCCACCTACAGCACTGCAATACTGACACCCCACCTACAGTACTGCACTACTGACACCCCACCTACAGCACTGCAATACTGACACCCCACCTACAGTACTGCACTACTGACAGCCCACCTACAGTACTGTATTACTGACATCACACCTGCAGTACTGTATTACTGACACCCCACCTACAGAACTGCATTACTGACACCCCATCTACAGTACTGTTTTACTGACAGCCCATCTACAGTACTGTATTACTGACACCCCACCTACAGAACTGCATTACTGACACCCCATCTACAGTACTGTTTTACTGACACCCCATCTACAGTACTGTATTACTGACACCCCACCTACAGTACTGTTTTACTGACACCCCATCTACAGTACTGTGTTACTGACACCCCACCTACAGTACTGTTTTACTGACACCCCAACTACAGTACTGCATTACTGACACCCCACTTACAATACTTTATGACTGACCCCCACCTACAGTACTGCATTACTGAAACCCCAACTACAGTACTGTATTACTGACACCCACCTACAGTAAAGTATTGCTGACACCCCACCTTACAGTAGAGTATTACTGACCACCCACATACAGTACTGTATTACTGACACTCCACTTACAATACTTTATGACTGATACCCCACCTACAGCACTGCAATACTGACACCCCACCTACAGCACTGCAATACTGACACCCCACCTACAGTACTGCACTACTGACAGCCCACCTACAGTACTGTATTACTGACATCACACCTGCAGTACTGTATTACTGACACCCCACCTACAGAACTGCATTACTGACACCCCATCTACAGTACTGCATTACTGACACCCCACCTACAGTACTGTTTTACTGACACCCCATCTACAGTACTGTATTACTGACACCCCACCTACAGTACTGTTTTACTGACACCCCATCTACAGTACTGTATTACTGACACCCCACCTACAGTACTGTTTTACTGACACCCCAACTATAGTACTGCATTACTGACACCCCACCTACAGTACTGAATTACTGACACCCCACCTACAATACTGTATTACTGACACCCAACCTACAGTACTGAATTACTAACACCCCACCTACACTACTGTATTACTGACACCCCAACTACACTACTGTATTACTGACATCCCACCTACAGTACTGCATTACTGACACCCCACCTTCAGTAATGTATTACTGAAACCCCACCTACAGTACTGTATTACTGACACCCAACCTACAGTACTGAAATACTGACACCCCACATACAATACTGTATTGCTAATCCCCCACCTACAGTACTGCATTACTGAAACCCCACCTACAGTACTGAATTACTGACACCACACCTATAATACGGTATTACTAATCCCCCACCTACAGTACTGCATTACTGACACCCCACCTTCAGTAATGTATTACTGAAACCCCACCTACAGTACTGTATTACTGACACCCCACCTACAGTACTGTATTACTGAAACCCCACCTACAGTACTGTATTACTGAAACCCCACCTACAGTACTGTATACTGAAACCCCACCTACAGTACTGCATTACTGACACCCCACCTAAAGTACTGTATTACTGACACCCCACCTACAGAACTGCATTACTGACACCACACCTACAGTACTGTATTACTTACACCCTACATACGGTAAAGTTTTACTGATCTCCCACTTAAAGTACTGTTTTACTGACCCCAATCCAACAGAACTTCATTACAGACACCCCAGCTACAGTACTGCATTACTGACACCCCACCTACAGTACTGCATTACTGAACCCCCCACCTACAGCACTGCAATACTGACCACCTACCTAAAATACTGCATTACTGACACCCCACCTACAGTACTATATTAATGACACCCCACCTTCAGTACTGCATTACTGACACCACACCAACAGTACTGCATTACTGACACCCACCTACAGTACTGCATTACTGACACCCACCTACAGTACTGCATTACTGACCACCCACATACAGTACTGTATTACTGACACTCCACTTACAATACTTTATGACTGACCCCACCTACAGTACTGCATTACTGACACCCCACCTTCAGTACTGTATACTGAAACCCCACCTACAGTACTGCATTACTGACACCCCACATACAATACTGTATTGCTAATCCCCCACCTACAGTACTATAGCACTGACACCCCACCTACAGTACTTCAATACTGACACCCCACCTACAGTACTGAATTACTGAAACCCCACCTAAAGTACTGTATTATAGACACCCCAACTACAGGACTGTATTTCTAATTCCCCAACTAAAGTACTGTATTACTGACATCCCACCTATAGTACTGTATTACTGACACCCCAACAACAGTACTGAATTACTGACACCCCACCTACAGTACTGTATTACTGACACCCCACATACAGTACTGCATTACTGACACCCCACCTACAGTACTGCATTACTGACACCCCACCTTCAGTACTGCATTACTGACACCCCACCTACAGTACTGAATTACTGACACCCCACCTACAATACTGTATTACTGACACCCAACCTTCAGTACTGAATTACTAACACCCCACCTACACTACTGTATTACTGACACCCCAACTACACTACTGTATTACTGACATCCCACCTACAGTACTGCATTACTGACACCCCACCTTCAGTAATGTATTACTGAAACCCCACCTACAGTACTGTATTACTGACACCCAACCTACAGTATTGAAATACTGACACCCCACATACAATACTGTATTGCTAATCCCCCACCTACAGTACTGCATTACTGAAACCCCACCTACAGTACTGAATTACTGACACCACACCTATAATACGGTATTACTAATCCCCCACCTACAGTACTGCATTACTGACACCCCACCTTCAGTAATGTATTACTGAAACCCCACATACAGTACTGTATTACTGACACCCCACCTACAGTACTGTATTACTGAAACCCCACCTACAGTACTGTATTACTGAAAACCCACCTACAGTACTGTATACTGAAACCCCACCTACAGTACTGCATTACTGACACCCCACCTAAAGTACTGTATTACTGACACCCCACCTACAGAACTGCATTACTGACACCACACCTACAGTACTGTATTACTTACACCCTACATACGTTAAAGTTTTACTGATCTCCCACTTAAAGTACTGTTTTACTGACCCCAATCCAACAGAACTTCATTACAGACACCCCAGCTACAGTACTGCATTACTGACACCCCACCTACAGTACTGCATTACTGAACCCCCCACCTACAGCACTGCAATACTGACCCCCTACCTAAAATACTGCATTACTGACACCCCACCTACAGTACTATATTAATGACACCCCACCTTCAGTACTGCATTACTGACACCACACCAACAGTACTGCATTACTGACACCCACCTACAGTACTGCATTACTGACACCCACCTACAGTACTGCATTACTGACACCTCACCTACAGTACTGTATTACTGACCACCCACATACAGTACTGTATTACTGACACTCCACTTACAATACTTTATGACTGACCCCACCTACAGTACTGCATTACTGACACCCCACCTTCAGTACTGTATACTGAAACCCCACCTACAGTACTGCATTACTGACACCCCACATACAATACTGTATTGCTAATCCCCCACCTACAGTACTATAGCACTGACACCCCACCTACAGTACTTCAATACTGACACCCCACCTACAGTACTGAATTACTGAAACCCCACCTAAAGTACTGTATTACAGACACCCCAACTACAGGACTGTATTTCTAATTCCCCAACTAAAGTACTGTATTACTGACATCCCACCTATAGTACTGTATTACTGACACCCCAACAACAGTACTGAATTACTGACACCCCACCTACAGTACTGTATTACTGACACCCCACCTACAGTACTGCATTACTGACACCCCACCTACAGTACTGCATTACTGACACCCCACCTTCAGTACTGCATTACTGACACCCCACCTACAGTACTGTATTACTGAAACCCCACCTACAGTACTGTATTACTAACACCAAACCTACAATACTGTATTGCTAATCCCCCAACAACAGTACTGAATTACTGACACCCCACCTACAGTACTGTATTACTGACACCCCACCTACAGTACTGCATTACTGACACCCCACCTACAGTACTGCATTACTGACACCCCACCTTCAGTACTGCATTACTGACACCCCACCTACAGTACTGTATTACTGAAACCCCACCTACAGTACTGTATTACTAACACCAAACCTACAATACTGTATTGCTAATCCCCCAACAACAGTACTGAATTACTGACACCCCACCTACAGCACTGCAATACTGAACCCCCACCTACAGTACTGCATTACTGACACCACACCTACAGTACTGTATTACTTACACCCTACATACGGTAAAGTTTTACTGATCTCCCACTTAAAGTACTGTTTTACTGACCCAAATCCAACAGAACTTCATTACAGACACCGCAGCTACAGTACTGCATTACTGACACCCCACCTACAGTACTGCATTACTGAACCCCCCACCTACAGCACTGCAATACTGACCCCCTACCTAAAATACTGCATTACTGACACCCCACCTACAGTACTATATTAATGACACCCCACCTTCAGTACTGCATTACTGACACCACACCAACAGTACTGCATTACTGACACCCACCTACAATACTGCATTACTGACACCCACCTACAGTACTGCATTACTGACACCTCACCTACAGTACTGTATTACTGACCACCCACATACAGTACTGTATTACTGACACTCCACTTACAATACTTTATGACTGACCCCACCTACAGTACTGCATTACTGACACCCCACCTTCAGTACTGTATACTGAAACCCCACCTACAGTACTGCATTACTGACACCCCACATACAATACTGTATTGCTAATCCCCCACCTACAGTACTATAGCACTGACACCCCACCTACAGTACTTCAATACTGACACCCCACCTACAGTACTGAATTACTGAAACCCCACCTAAAGTACTGTATTACAGACACCCCAACTACAGGACTGTATTTCAAATTCCCCACCTAAAGTACTGTATTACTGACATCCCACCTATAGTACTGTATTACTGACACCCCAACAACAGTACTGAATTACTGACACCCCACCTACAGTACTGTATAACTGACACCCCACCTACAGTACTGCATTACTGACACCCCGCCTACAGTACTGCATTACTGACACCCCACCTTCAGTACTGCATTACTGACACCCCACCTACAGTACTGTATTACTGAAACCCCACCTACAGTACTGTATTACTAACACCAAACCTACAATACTGTATTGCTAATCCCCCAACAACAGTACTGAATTACTGACACCCCACCTACAGTACTGTATTACTGACACCCCACCTACAGTACTGCATTACTGACACCCCACCTACAGTACTGCATGACTGACACCCACCTAAAGTACTGTATTACTGACACCCCACCTACAGTACTGTATTGCTAATCCCCCACCTACAGTACTACATTACTGACACCTAACTTCAGTACACTATTACTGACCCCCCACCTACTGTGATGTTTTACAAAAGTTCTGAACCTTTCTATTTTCATTGTTTCAACAGATTGTAAATAGAAAAGTATTATTATATTATTGATCGATTGACAATGACTTTTCAGATCACCCAGTAATGCCATCTGCAGGGTTAGCTCCAGGTAAATATTGCATTCCTTTAGCCATTCCTGGACCTGTGTCCAAAAACAAGCTACAAATGGACAACACCAAAACAAATTATCTAATGATCCTGTCTCTTTGCAGCAAAATCTGCAGAACTGGTAAGATTGTATTCCCCATATAAATAACATTCTCTTGGTAGCAAGAATTGTATATAATAATTTAAATTGAACAATTCTAAGTTTTGAATCCGGCGTCGTTTTGCGTATCAGTTCATAAACACTATGCCATGGGATCAGTGCACGGTGGAGGTACCGAGACACCTACCCTGACACTCTCGCGACCACCCCGTGAGAACCCTCTGCAGCCATGAGAAGGTGGGGTTGTGGAGTGCTAACCATGGAAGACCTAACACAACAGGGAAAGCAGGAGACGCAATAATAAAAAAAGTGACCTGCTCGTGATGAGTCTCATGGGTAACCATAGTGACTGGTGTTGTGACTTCCTAACAAACCCGGACCCTAATGGTCGACTGTCAAGTGCTCTGACGGGAGTGGAATGGATAGGGGAACCAATGAAATGCCTGTGTGAGAATGCCCTGTCCATAAAGTTCCCAGCTGCGCCTGAATCAACTAGTGCCTTACACTGTGGAACTACATTGTGATTAGGAAAGTGGATGGGTTGGGTACAGTGCGCAGCAGAGGGCTCTGAACGAGTGTGGGTGTTCGATACCTGTGGTGATGCGAGAGTGCCCTGCCTGCCGCCTCCAGACCCAAAAGAACGCTGACGACATCGTGTGGTGTAATGTTCCTTCGTGCCACCAGAGTGACACTGGCGCTGTCATCCTCCACTCTCTCGGATCGCCGCTCCCCGCAGCTCCATCAGCTCATGATCCGAGTCGGGTGGGGTCGGGCAGACCCCCTCCAGGACGTCCTCTGGCCGCCAGCAGGTTGTCCAAGCGGATGGCCATGTCCACCAGTTGCGTGAAGGCAGGCTAGCTCCCTTCGGACGTCCTCCTGCAGATGGTACCGGAAGTGGTCGATGAGGGCCCGCTCGTTCCACCCGGACCCAGCAGCTAGAGTCCGGAACTCCAAGGCGAAGTCCTGCGCAGTCCTCGTCCCTGCCTCAGATGGACCAGCCGGTCGCCCGCCTCTTGACCCTCGGGTGGGTGATCGAAGACAGCCCGAAAGAGGCGAGCGAACTCCCCGTAGTTGTCCAACGCGGCTCCTCCTTCATTCCAGACAGCGTTAGCCCACTCCAGGGCTTTCCCCGAGAGGCAGGAGATGAGGGCGGACACCTTCTCCCGCTCCGATGGGGCCGGGCTGATGCTGGAATAATGGAGCTCTAGTTGGAGAAGGAATCCCTGGCAGAGAGCAGCTGTCCCGTCGAACTCCCGTGGTCGGGATATCTGGATCCCTCTGGGTGCTGGGGTGTGGGTGGCTGGATCCGGTCGCCCAGCTGGTCTCGACAGATCGGGTTCTCTCCTCTCCAGGCGTTGGACGACCTGGAAAACCCGATCCATCGCTTCTCCCAAGCTGGCTAGCATCTTTGAATGCTCCTGGACCCGTGCCACGACTCCAGGCATGCGCTCCACTCCCGCTGACTCCATAGCGGGTGGGTGATTCTGCAAGAGGTGATTTGAAGGAGTCAGGTGCAGGAGGGTAAATCACAGAATACAGAGTTTATTCCGTAGTACAAAGTTACGCTGGATAGCGTCAAACAGACACACAGGGAAAATATACCCTGGCAATACAAAGTACACGTAGCTCAACCGAGCTACTCTCATCTCATATTCAACAATCACCCACAAGGACAAGGGGGGCAGAGGGAACACTCATACATGTACTAATGAGGGGATATGAACCAGGTGTGTGTAATAGTCAAGACAAAACAAATGGAATCATGAGATGAGGAGCGGCAGTGGCTAGAAGGCCGATGACAACGAACGCCGAAGCCTGCCCGAACAAGGAGAGGAGGCAGCTTCGGAGGAAGAAACACTTAACAAGCACTCAAAACCTCAACAAGTTCTCACACATACACACAAAATCAAATCAAATCAAATTGTATGTTTCACATGCTTTATATTTAGGAGGTGTAGAGTAACAGTGAAATGCTGATGGGAGAGAGAGAGGGAGATTCAAAAAAAAATAATATATATATATAGAAGTAGTGACACAAGGAATAAATACACAGTGAATAACGAATAATACCTCTACCCTCAACCTCTCCGATCATTTTCAAGATATTGTTACTCATCATTATTATTCGTTATTCACTGTGTATTTATTCCTTGTGTCACTACTTCTATATATATATATATTTTTTTAATCTCCCTCTCTCTCTCCCATCAGCATTTCACTGTTACTCTACACCTCCTAAATATAAAGCATGTGACAAATACAATTTGATTTGATTTGATCTTGTGTGTATGTGTGAGAACTTGTTGAGTTTTTGAGTGCTTGTTAAGTGTTTCTGTATGCCCGTCAGTTTGAGTACTGTATGTGCATGTTTGTGTGACTGAGTGACTGAGAGTACAAGCCTGTTAGGGTTGACCTTAATTCAAATTGGCCCCAACATGCCTCGTACACCACTGTGTGTACATGGCTGTTACAACACTTGGCTGTGTGTGTGTGTGTGTGTGTGTGTGTGTGTGTGTGTGTGTGTGTGTGCGTGTGTGCATGTTACAGCACTTGGCTGTGTGCAGGGTGACCTCTCCCCCAGTGGGGTGGTACTGATGAGATTACCCTGTAAGCTCCTCTCTTCCTCAGCCCATGATCCCAGTCCACTGACACTCTTACGCATGCAGACTTGCCCTGTGTCTGTGTGTCTCTGTGTTTGTGCCTGTATCTGTCTGTCTGTCTGTCTGTGTGTGTGTGTGTGTGTGTGTGTGTGTGTTTGCCTGTGTGTGAGTGTATATGTGTGTGTGTGAGTGGAGCCCCTCCGTATGTGTGCATGCATGTGCGTGTATGTGTGAGGGCCCATCCAAGCTGCCTTTGATCTAGGATTGGCTTTCTATCCATCCAGCAGAGACCTCTCCCTCTCTCCCCTCTCCCTCTCTCCCCTCTCCCCTCTCCCTCTCTCCCTCTCTCCCCCCTCTCCCCTCTCCACGCTCTAGATTGGATTTGCTACAGCTCTTTGCTGCTTTAGAGACAGATAAATCCTAATTGAATTGCCTCCAGATAGTGTATTAATAGAGAGGTTAACATCAATCAGCCTGTGTGTTAGAATGGTGATGTGGCGAGCTCCTCTCAGGCGTAGGCAACAGGTTAAAAGCCTTCTCATTGATCTGCTCTGCATCTAGCAGCCCTCTCTCTCTGTCACTGGAGATCAGGGATAGATAATAAGTTACAACTGAAGACCCTAAACTTGCCTAATAAAATGGTAGAACATGTCAGTAGCTACATGTGACTGATGTTAGTTGTGAAATTGAGGTGTTTAGTTGTAACCTTAACTAGATCACCAGATGTGCATGGAGTCATCGAGAGGAACCGTCCGGTGTCTTTGGCTCCACAGATGTTTCCAGCAGGTGAGACGACTAGCTGATAGCACATATCTGTATCAGGAGGGTGGGGTATTAGAGGGGACGTTAGATGAAATTGGAACATTACTGGTGAAGCTTTTACTGAGCTGCTCATGGGTCAGGGTTCAGGTTAGGGTTATAAGGGTAAGGGTTACTTGAGTTAAGGTTAGATTAATGCTAAGACTTAAGACAACGGTTAGCGTGACCAGGTTAGCCAACTGATGTTGTTGGAGAGTCAGGGTCATTATGTGGTTAAGGTATGTAACCGTCAAGGTATCACCCGTCCTGATGGAGGGAGAGTCAGGGGTATTAGGTGGTTAAAGTATGTAACCGTCAAGGTATCACCCGTCCTGATTGAGGGAGAGGTAGAGGAAGTGTGTGTGGATTTATCAAAGCAGAATGACTCTGTCTAATTGGATGTCCTGAAACCATCAAAGAAGCCCAACGTCACCACACTCTGTTGTACCCTGGATACAGGGATTGCTCTAGCTGAAAAACACCAGTAATTACCTCTTAAAAACACCATTAATTACCACCCTAAAAACACCATTAAATACCTCCCTAAAAACACCATTAATTACCTCCATAAAAACACTATTAATTACCTCCATAAACACAATTATTACCTCCTAAAAACACTATTAATGACCTCCTTAAAACACCCGTAATCACCTCCCAAAACACCATTAATTACCTCCTAAAAACACCATTAATTTCCTCCTAAAAAAACACCATTACCTCCCTAAAAACACCATTAATTACCTCCCTAAAAACACCATTAATATCTCCTAAAAATTAATTTTGTTGTTCAGTGATCTCACCTACTTGCTCCTACTCTCCCTTGCTTCCCCTGCTCTCCTCTCCTCTCCCTCCCTCGCTTCCTCTTCTCCCCTCTCCCTCCCTCGCTTCCCCTCCTCTCCTCTCCCTTCATCACTTACCCTTCTCTTCTCTCCCTCCCTCTCTTTCCCTCCTCTCCTCTCCCTCCCTCGCTCTCGGCACCACCTCCCTCCCTCATCCTTGTGTATTTACACAGGGATGATGAAGTGAAAAAGTCAACATATAATTAGCCTTCATTACTTTGATTGTTTTCTTTACAGATTAAACCTCCTGTCAGAACGCACGGTTTGAGAGGGGTGAAGGTCGCCCCATGATTGGATGAGGGGGGATTGCTTTTCTCAAGTCACTGAATAAAAAGCAGGTGCGGGCCCCCCTGCAGGGAGATGAGATTGTATTCCACAAGACATCATTTTTGTTTACTGAGTGTTAATAATGGCCAATTAATAATCCTATTCTGCTGTCTGGGGCCCGAGAGAGAGCGAGAGCGAGAGAGCAAGAGAGCGAGAGAGCGAGAGAGTGAGAGAGACCCCAAATAGGATCTGGCTAAAAATACTTGAATCAGTTATAGAACCCAATGGCCTTTATGGTTGTGAGGTCTGGGATCCGCTCACCAACCAAGAATTCACAAAATGGGACAAACACCAAATTGAGACAAAAAAATATCCTCAGTCTACAATGAAAAACACCAAATAATGCATGCAGATCAAAATAGGCCAATACCCGCTAATTATCTAAATCCAGAAAAGAGTCGTTAAATTCTATAACCACTTAAAATGAAGCGAATCCCAAACCTTCCATAACAAAGCCATCACCTACAGAGAGATGAACTTGGAGAAGAATCCCCTAAGTAAGCGGTCCTGGGGCTCTGTTCACAAACAGACCCCACAGAGCCCCAGGACAGCAACACAATTAGAACCAACCAGATCATGAGAAAACAAAGAGAATTACTTGACACATTGGATAGAATTAACAAAAAAACTGAGCAAACTAGAGTGCTATTTGGCCCTAAACAGAGAGCAGACAGTTGCAGAATACCTGACCACTGTGACTGACCCAAACTTAAGGAAAGCTTTGACTATGTACAGACTCAGTGAGCATAGCCTTGCTATTGAGAAAGGCCGTCAGTAGGCAGACCTGGCTCTCAAGAGAAGACAGGCTATGTGCACAATGCCCACAAAATGAGGTGGAAACTGAGCTGCACTTCCTAACCTCCTGCCAAATGTATGACCATATTAGAGACACATATTTCCCTCAGATTACACAGACCCACAAAGAATTTGAAAACAAACCCAATTTTGAGAAACTCCCTTATCTACTGGGTGAAATACCACAGTGTGCCATCATAGCAGCAAGATCTGTGACCTGTTGCCACAAGAAAAGGCCAACCAGTGAAGAACAAACACCATTGTAAATACAACCTATATTTATGTTTATTTATTTTCCCATTTGTACATTTTTGCACATTATTACAACACTGTATATAGACATAATATGACATTTGAAATGTCTTTATTCTTTTGGAACTGCTGAGTGTAATATTTACTGTTAATATTTATTGTTTATTTCATTTTTGTTTACTTTCTACTTCACTTGCTTTGGTAATGTTAACATACGTTTCTCATGCCAATAAAGCCCTTAAATTGAATTGAATTGAGAGAGAGAGAGCAGACGAGCTCCCGCATTTTCCAGCATGTTTTTACAAAAATATAGATTTAGAGTTAGATGCATTTAGATTTTTCGGCAAGGACATACACAGGATACAACCCTCCGCAACATAACCTACACTCCAAATAAAAACTCTAAAACTACAACCTGATTTTGGACAAAATTACCTGGAAGGATTCCTACTACCAGAGATTGCTACTTCCAATCTATACAGAAAATGCTCTACCAAACAAACAACAGAAACCTGAAAACACCATCCAACCTGGAACATAGTGAGTAATGTTTAGTCTGAAGCTACTTTTACAACCAAGAAGAAAAATACACTACAATGATATATTTTACTTTATAAGGACTGAATGCTAAGTTAAGGCTACAAAGCATGCTAGGACGATACATTTCTGATTGCAACTTCAATTAGCACTGAGGTGTGAAGCGAGAGTTGTCAAAGCCTTGAGCCCAACAATGGCAGGAGAGTTCCACAGCCTACCCCACACAAATGCAGAGGCCTTTGAAGCCCGCTCCCGCTGCTCAGAGGTTATTAGCATACATTACCCTCTGGATGTGAAAAAGATAAGGCACGAAAAGAGTACAAATAAAACCTCCTTATGGAAAATCAAGAAACACTTTTTGCTGACTATTATAAAAATTTGAACGTAAGCAACTTAATCTTCCATACAAACCATCCCCTGGCATGGCACAGTGCTGTTAAGAGGGGGGAGGGGGGTGTTAGCGATGAGTGGAAACTCAGGATACTAGACAACGAGGACTGTGAGTCAGCCAGTATAAATCTGTACAAGTCTGGAACAGTATTGGTACAGGGCAACCCCAAAGAGTTTCAGCTGGACTTTCACCTAATCAAAGAAATAGCTCAGCAGGAGAAGCTCTCCCTTGAGAAAGATACCCCTACCCCCGAGCGGGTTAGACCAGACCTCTTCATTATATAACCCCACAGACGGGCAACCCCAAGCAGAAAGTCAACCTCTGAGCACAGAGCACTACTCCCTCATTGAAATGAAGGATACATTCACCTAGCTGGAGGTAAGGCAGGTGGAGCTGGAACAGCAGGTGAACACACTCCAGTCAGCACAGACCCAGACAACAGTCCAGTACAACAACACCCCCTTAAACAGACCCGGAGAGCTGGAGGTGGAGAGACATATTTGCACTCTGGACTGTGGTGAGACAACATCAACAGGAGAAAGAGCAGGAGCAGGAGAAGAACAGAGCACTAGCGGAGAGGATCAGAGTGCAGAAGGAGAAGGTGAGAACGATGACAGGTGACAGAGAACAACCCATTAGAGAGCTGGACACTCCCGCAGAGAAGCCATTAGAACAGCCCACCTCAGATCCTGACCAAAGTCTTGACACCACAGCCGGACAAACAAATGAAGAACCCCAAGCCAAGGGGATCCCACCCCCGTAAGCCACCCTGATAGTCCTCCTGTCAACCCCCCCACACCCACTGAGGACATACAAAAGCCACAGATTGTTCTCCTTATGGACGCAAACGGGAAATACATACAAGAAAATAAACTTTTTCCCAAACACACAGTGTCTAAACTCTGGTGTCCAAACACCCAGCGTGCCATAGACCTTCTGTCTGAAAACCAACTAGGGTCATCCAGCCACATAATAATACACACAGGCACAAACGACCTGAGAACACAGCAGGAAAGGGTGGCCACAGCACTCAAGGGAGTGATTGAAAAAGCTTATTTTACTTTCCCCAACACACAAGTGGTTAACTTAACCCTGCTACCACGAAAATACTTCCACCCTGCTACCATACAGTGGGTAAACGCAAGTATTTCCTGTGACTGTGCCTCAAAACTAAATGTCTACCTGGCACACCACTCCACCCTGGACTTTAACAGCCTTTACGACCAGGTCCACCTATACAAGGCAGCAGTGCCCACATTCAACCGGACCCTAAAGGACCGCCCTCAAACGCAGCCCCAACACCTCATACAGGATCAACAGATCAACAGACACCCCGCCCAGACCTGCGAGACACTCTCCCAGACCTGCAGGATTCTCCACCCCCCACCTACACATAGAGGACCCCCGCAGAGAGGACCTACATCCAGACCACAGCACCACCAGCCACATCCACACCCCCACCCCAACCAATCAACACCCCTCCAAGTCAACCATGCCCACACCCCATTTAGGTCCCCTCAGATCAGACCTACGCCCTTACTTCCCACCCCATGCCCCCCACCCCGCAAAGAGGGCCTCAACATGAAAGTCACACATATGCCCAGGCCGTGAGCAGGCAAACAGGACTAACCCCCACTCTTACACTAGCCCAAGCCAATGGCATGTACCAGATGCTCAGCAGGCTCTGCTCACACTTACTGGTCTGAGTCCAAACCACACAACTAACAACATCGGACACTTTATGGAACACAAAGCCTTCACTATCTCATCCTGGAATATCCAAGGCCTGAGGTCATCTGCATTTGGCCTAAAGAGCAGGAACCTTGACTTCACCAAAGAAATCAGAAATACAGACAATGTCATCCTACAAGAAACATGGTATAGAGGAGATGGACCACTGGTTGCCCTCTAGGTTACAGAGAGCTGGTAGTCCCATTCACCAAACTACCAGGTGTGAAACAGAGAAAAATGTCCTCATGTGTGCTACCTATATCCCCCCACTAGAATCCCCATACTTTACATGTTTTAATTTTTTATTTAACCTTTATTTAACCAGGTAAACCAGTTGAGAACAAGTTCTCATTTACAGCTGCGACCTGGCCAAGATAAAGCAAAGCAGTGCGATAAAAACAACACCGAGTTACATATGGGGTAAAACAAAACATAAAGTCAAAAATACAACAGAAAAAAAAAAAAATATATATATATATATATATATATACAGTGGGGGAAAAAAGTATTTAGTCAGCCACCAATTGTGCAAGTTCTCCCACTTAAAAAGATGAGAGAGGCCTGTAATTTTCATCATAGGTACATGTCAACTATGACAGACAAAACGAGAAAAAAAAATCCAGAAAATCACATTGTAGGATTTTTAATGAATTGATTTGCAAATGATGGTGGAAAATAAGTATTTGGTCAATAACAAAAGTTTCTCAATACTTTGTTATATACCCTTTGTTGGCAATGACACAGGTCAAACGTTTTCTGTAAGTCTTCACAAGGTTTTCACACACTGTTGCTGGTATTTTGGCCCATTCCTCCATGCAGATCTCCTCTAGAGCAGTGATGTTTTGGGGCTGTCGCTGGGCAACACAGACTTTCAACTCCCTCCAAAGATTTTCTATGGGGTTGAGATCTGGAGACTGGCTAGGTCACTCCAGGACCTTGAAATGCTTCTTACGAAGCCACTCCTTCGTTGCCCGGGCGGTGTGTTTGGGATCATTGTCATGCTGAAAGACCCAGCCACGTTTCATCTTCAATGCCCTTGCTGATGGAAGGATGTTTTCACTCAAAATCTCACGATACATGGCCCCATTCATTCTTTCCTTTACACGGATCAGTCGTCCTGGTCCCTTTGCAGAAAAACAGCCCCAAAGCATTATGTTTCCACCCCCATGCTTCACAGTAGGTATGGTGTTCTTTGGATGCAATTCAGCATTCTTTGTCCTCCAAACACGATGAGTTGAGTTTTTACCAAATAGTTATATTTTGGTTTCATCTGACCATATGACATTCTCCCAATCCTCTTCTGGATCATCCAAATGCACTCTAGCAAACTTCAGACGGGCCTGGACATGTACTGGCTTAAGCAGGGGACACGTCTGTCACTGCAGGATTTGAGTCCCTCGCGGCGTAGTGTGTTACTGATGGTAGGCTTTGTTACTTTGGTCCCAGCTCTCTGCAGGTCATTCACTAGGTCCCCCTGTGTGGTTCTGGGATTTTTGCTCACCGTTCTTGTGATCATTTTGACCCCACGGGGTGAGATCTTGCGTGGAGCCCCAGATCAAGGGGAGATTATCAGTGGTCTTGTATGTCTTCCATTTCCTAATAATTGCTCCCACAGTTGATTTCTTCAAACCAAGCTGCTTACCCATTGCAGATTCAGTCTTCCCAGCCTGGTGCAGGTCTACAATTTTGTTTCTGGTGTCCTTTGACAGCTCTTTGGTCTTGGCCATAGTGGAGTTTGGAGTGTGACTGTTTGATGTTTTGGACAGGTGTCTTTTATACTGATAACAAGTTCAAACAGGTGCCATTAATACAGGTAACGAGTGGAGGACAGAGGAACCTCTTAAAGAAGAAGTTACAGGTCTGTGAGAGCCAGAAATCTTGCTTGTTTGTAGGTGACCAAATACTTATTTTCCACCATAATTTGCAAATAAATTCAATAAAAATCCTACAATGTAATTTTCTGGAATTTTGTTTCTCAATTTGTCTGTCATAGTTTACGTGTACCTATGATGAAAATTACAGGCCTCTCTCATCTTTTTAAGTGGGAGAACTTGCACAATTGGTGGCTGACTAAATACTTTTTTCCCCCACTGTATATAGTGTGTTCAAATGTAGCAAGTTATGGAGGTAAGGCAATACATAGGACATAGTGCAAAATAATTACAATTAGTATTAATTAATGAAGACAGCTTCTCCATCCTGGAGGGGGAAATCAATCAATTCCAGGCCCATGGACATGTACTAGTCTGTGGTGACCTAAATGCCAGAACTGGACAAGAACCTGACACCCTAAGTACACAGGGGGAGAAACACATACCCTACGACAACATTACCAACAAAAACGGGTCACAACTCCTGCAGCTCTGTCGCACGCTGCATATGTACATAGTCAATGGCAGGCTTCGAGGGTACTCCTATGGTAGGTACACCTATAGCTCATCTCTTGTCAGTAGTACTGTAGACTACTTTATCACTGACCTCAACCCAGAGTCTCTCAGAGCGTTCACAGTCATCCCACTACCGCTCTCAGATCACAGCAAAATCACAGTCTACTTGAACAGAGCAGTACTCAATCAAGAGGCGTCAAAGCCAAAGGAACTGAATAATAATAAGATAAGCTATAGATGGAAGGAAAGTAGTGTAGAAACCTACCAAAAACAATTAGGCAACAACAAATTCAATCCCATTTAGACAACTTCCTGGACAAAACGCTTCACTGTAATAGTGAAGGTGTAAACTGCCAGTATATTTGACCTCTCAGCTTCCTATCAAATCTAAAAATGTCAAACAGAAAACCAAAGAAAAGTAACAACAGTGATACATGGTTTGATGAAGAATGCAAAAACCTAAGAAAGAAATTGAGAAACCTATCCAACCAAAAACATAGAGACCCCAGAAAACCTGAGCCTACGCCTTCACTATGGTGAATAACTAAAACAATACAGAAATACACTACGGAAAAGAAGGAACAGCATGTCAGAAATCAGCTCAATTGAATTGAAGAATCCATAGACTCTAACCACTTCTGGGAAAATTGGAAACCACTAAACAATAAACAACACAAAGAGTTATCTATCCAAAACTGAGATGTAAGGGTAAACCACTTCTCCAATCTTTTTGGCCCTATAACAAAGAACGTACAGCAAAAACATATACATGATCAAATTCAAATCTTAGAATCAACTATTAAAGACTACCAGAACCCACTGGATTCTCCAATTACATTGAAAATAACTACAGGACAAAATACAAACCCTTCAACCCAAAAAAAGCCAGTGGTGTTGATGGTATCCTTAATGAAATGATAAAATATAGAGACCATCAATTCCAATTGGCTATACTTAAACTCTTTAACATCATCCTTAGCTCTGGCATCTTCCCCAAAATTTGGAACCAAGGACTGATCAACCCAATCCACAAAAGTGGAGACAAATTTGAAAATCCTCTGCATTATCATTAACAGCAGACTAGTTCATTTCCTCAGTCAAAACAATGTACTGAGCAAATGTCAAATTGGCTTTTTACCAAATTACCATACAACAGACCACGTGAACCCTGCACACCCTAAATGACAAACAAACAAACCAACACAAAGGCAAAGTCTTCTCATACTTTGTAGATGTAAAAATAGCTTTTTACTTTATTTGGCATGAGGATCGCTATACAAATTGATAGAAAGTGGTGTTGCAGGGAAAACATACTACATTATTAAATCCACGTACACAAACAAGAAGTGTGCGTAAACACACTAATTTCTTTCCACACGGCCGTGGGTGAGACATATATAAACGAATTGGGGAGGGCACTAGGAACAGTCTGCAGCCCCTGGCCTCACCCTACTAGAATCTGAAGTCAAATGTGTGCTGTTTGCTGATGATCTGGTGCTTCTGTCCCCAACCAAGGAGGGCCTACAGCAGCACCTAGATCCTCCGCACATATTCTGTCAGACCTGTGCCCTGACAGTAAATCTCAGTAAGACAAAAATAATGGTGTTCCCAAAAAGGTCCAGTTGCCAGGACCACAAATACAAATTCCATCTAGATACCATTGCCTAGAGCAAACAAAAACGATACATACCTCGGCCTAAACATCAGCGCCACAGGTAACTTCCACAAAGCTGTTAACGATCTGAGAGACAAGGCAAGAAGGGCCTTCTATACCATCAAAAGGAACATAAAATTCGACATACCAATTAGGATCTAGCTAAAAATACTTGAATCAGTTATAGAACCCCATTGCCCTTTATGGTTGTGGAGGTCAGCTCACCAACCTAGAACTCACAAAATGGGACAAACACCAAATTGAGACTCTGCATGCAGAATTCAGCAAAAATATCCTCTGTGTACAACGTCAAACACTGAATAATGCTTGCAGAGCAGAATTAGGCCGATAACCGCTAATGATCAAAATCCAGAAAAGAGCTGTTAAATTCTACAACCACCTAAAAGTAATCGATTCCCAAACCTTCCATAACAAAGCCATCATCTACAGAGAGATGAACATGGAGAAGAGTCCCCTTGTAACGAACCCTGCATCCTGAGTCGGTTCCTGTCGGTGTTGTCAGTTTTTCTGTTCGGGATCTCCTGTTTCCCGAGGGTTCTGGAACGCTCCCTGCCTGGTTGCCGGGCGACATTGCTAGGCGGGGAGCTCTCATGATTTACCACACCTGCATCCCATCAGCAATCTGCACACCTGGTCCTGATCATCACCCTTTTTAGGCGCTGACCTGACATCCATTCCCTGCCGGATCGTTAGCCATGAACAGTAGGTTTACCAGAGTATCAGTCTTAGAGCTTCTAGCGTTAGTTTTGTTGTTTTGCACCTTGTTGGTTTGTTGTTTACTTACCTCCGTTTTGTTCCATCTGCAGTCACTCGTCCGGAACCTTCATCCAACCTCTGCCTGGTGGTCGGCGGCTGCCGAGCCATGATTGGATCAACCACTGCACCCCCAACAACTAATCAACGCGCCCGCTCTGTTCCCTGGATTATTCAGCATCACTCTTGAATTTGTAAATAAACACTCACCTTCGTTTCAACTTACCTTGTCCTGGTCTGCTTCTGGGTTCTGGCTTTGTAACTCGTGACAGAACGATCCGGCCAGTAATGAACCCAGCGGACCTGGACTCTGTTCGCCATGCCATTTCCCATCAGGAGAAGATGTTGGGACAACATAGCACGGCACTACAGGAGATAGCGTTGTCAGTTCGGAACCTTTCCACCGGGCTGACGGAGATCCAGGCCCAGCTCAGTTTGCCGGTGGAGAATCCACGACCGGTTTCACCCATCTCGCCTGCCACTTCTGGAGCTGTGTCCGTCCATGAGCCCAAGGTTCCGACGCCGGATAAATATGAGGGAGAGCTGGGAAGATGCCGTTCTTTCCTTATGCAGTGTGGCTTAGTTTTCGATCTACAGCCCAACTCTTATGCCACAGACAAGGCTAGGATAGCCTTTGTTATTGAGTTGCTGCGTGGTCGAGCGCTGGAGTGGGCTTCAGCCGTTTGGGAACGACAGGACACCTGCATGGCTTCATACCAGGAGTTCACGGCCGAGATGAGGAAGCTATTCGACCATTCCGTCCGAGGTATGGACGCAGCTAGGCGCCTGTTTTCACTTCGCCAAGGAACTCGCAGCGCTGCCGACTTCGTGATCGAGTTCAGGACGTTGGCTGTGGAGAGTGGGTGGAATGAGGAGTCTCTGCAAGCGGCCTTTACCAGGGTCTGTCGGAGCAGCTCAAGGATGAGTTGATCTCCTATCCGGAGCCTAGTGACCTGGACAGCTTGGTAGCCTTGTCTATTCGGGTGGATACCCGAGTTCGAGAGCGAAGGAGGGAGAAGCAATGGGGCCCGTCCAATCGATCAGCTTCTCAGTTCCCAGTCGGGTCGGGTGGTGGACCAGAACACGTCGATCATTCTCCACCACAAAGGATTAGTGGAGAGGTCCTCTCTCCCGATTCTGAACCCATGCAAGTGGGGCGGCACGGGTTAACCAAGGAGGAGCGTCAACATAGACGTAAGACCAACTGCTGCCTCTACTGTGGTAGCTCGGGACATTACATCTCCACTTGTTCCCGGCGGTCGTCAAACTGCCCGGCTCGCTAAAGTTGGGAGGACTTTTAGCGAGCCAGTTTCAACCTCTCAGTACCTCTGTCAGACCCCGTTCCCGGCTACCCTCATGAACAGGAATCAGAGCTTAGCGATTAACGCTTTTGTCGATTCAGGTGCCGATGGAAGCTTTATGGATGCCGAAGTGGTGGAACAGCTGGGGCTTTCCAAGGAGCAATTACCGGAAGCCATTGAAGCAACCACTCTGAACGGCAGTAGTCTGGCACGTATACGATGAGGACTGAACCGGTTAAGATGCTGTTGTCGGGGAATCATTCTGAGGTGATCTCATTCTTCATTCTGCCGTCTTCCCATGTCCCTCTGGTCCTTGGATATCCCTGGCTGAAGGAACACAATCCCACGTTCGATTGGGTGACGGGCAAGGTAACCGAGTTGGAGCCTTGATTGTCATGCTAACTGTCTCAAGACTGCCTGTTCCCATTCGGTTCCCAGTCAGGTGATTGAGGCTAAACCCCCAGATTTGTCACTGGTTCCCGAGACATATCACGATTTGGGGGAAGTGTTCAGTAAGCAGAGGGCTCTGTCACTTCCTCCCCCACCGACCATATGATTGTGCCATCAACCTGTTCCCTGGAGCTGTCTATCCCAAGGGACGGTTATACAGTATCTCCCGACCTGAACGTGAGGCTTTGGAGACCTACATCAAGGAGTCCCTAGCTGCTGGCCTCATTCGTCCCTCGTCATCACCCCTGGGGGCAGGATTCTTCTTTGTGGGTAAGAAGGATGAAGCTCTCTTCGACCGTGTATTGATTATCGGGGGTTGAATGATATCACGGTCAAGAACAAGTATCCCCTGCCCTTGATGAGCTCTGCCTTCGACTCCTTACAGGGTGCTACGGTGTTTACCAAGCTAGACCTACGCAATGCGTATCACCTGGTCCGGATCAGAGAGGGGGACGAGTGGTTGACGGGTTTCAATACACCGATGGGACACTTCGAGTATCAGGTGATGCCGTTTGGACTGACCAATGCTCCAGCCGGTATTCCAGAGTAGGTGAACGACGTCCTGGAGAGATATGATCGGTCTCTTTGTGTTTGTTTACCTGGATGACATTCTGATCTTCTCGAAGGAACCTTCCGACCACGTCCAGCATGTCCGACCAGGTTCTGCAGCGATTGTTGGAGAATCGCCTGTTCGTTAAGGCCGAGAAGTGCGAGTTTCACGCCCACACGACATCCTTCCTCGGGTACATCATCTCCAGGGGAGAGATTAGGATGGACCAGGAGAAGGTTAGAGCCGGTTCTGGAATGGGCCCAGCCCGGTACGAGATTGCAGCTCCAGAGATTTTTGGGGTTTGCGAATTTCTACCGCAGATTCATCCGGGATTACAGCCGTGTGGCCGCTCCGTTAACTGCCTTGACTTCCAGTATCAGGACCTTCAAGTGGAATCCGAAGCGGATCGAGCGTTCTGGATTTGAAGAGGCGATTCACCAACGCGACCGATTCTCTCTCAACCGGACACGGCCCGTCAGTTCGTCGTTGAAGTGGGACGCGTCTGATGTGGGAGTTGGCGCCATCCTGTCGCAGCGATGCTCCACGGACAGTAAACTCCATCCCTGCGCCTACTACTCTCGTCGTCTTTCGCCTGCGGAGAGGAACTACGATGTGGGTAACCGGGAGCTTCTCGCGGTGAAACTTGCCTTGGAGGAGTGGCGCCACTGGTTGGAGGGGGCGGAGCAACCGTTTATTGTCTGGACTGACCACAAGAATCTTGCTTACGTGCAATCGGCTAGACGTCTCAACTCCCGTCAGGCCAGGTGGGCGTTGTTTTTCGGACGATTCAATTTTTTCCCTGACGTTCCGACCTGGATCGAAGAACGGCAAGCGGACGCCTTGTCCCGGATGTTCTCCAAGACGGAGGAGAGTGGGGCCAAGACCGAGACGATTCTTCCCCGGAACGTGTCGTGGGAGCAGTTATGTGGAAGATTGAGGAGGAGGTTATGGCGGCCCTTCGGACGCAACCCGGTCCCGGTAACGGTCCACCCGGTCGGTTGTTTGTGCCTGAGTCGGTTCGTTCTGCTGTCCTCCAATGGGCCCACGCCAGCAAGATGGCTTGTCACCCTGGCGTGGCTCGGACGATGGCGTTTCTTCGCAGACGATTTTGGTGGCCTGCCATGGGAGAGGATACTCGGGGTTTGTTGCTGCCTGTCCAGTGTGTGCGCAGAATAAGAGTGCCAATCGGCCCAGCTCTGGACTACTTCACCCCCTTCCTATTCCTCGGCGACCATGGTCGCATCTGGCCCTGGACTTTGTCACTGGATTGCCCTCTTCTGAGGGGAACACGGTCGTTCTGACTATCGTGGGACAGATTCAGCAAGTTCGCCCACTTTGTGCCCATTTCCAAGCTTCCCCTCTGCCTCTGAGACGTCCGAGATCCTGGTTAGGGAGGTTTTCAGGGTCCACACGGGTTGCCTAGTGATATCGTTTCCGACCGTGGTCCTCAGTTTACCTCTGCTGTCTGGAAGTCCTTCTGTTTGGCCATTGGAGCTACGGTCAGTCTCACATCTGGGTTTCATCCCCAATCTAATGGTCAGGCGGAGAGAGCCAACCAGAAGATGGAATCCACGCTACGCTGCCTTGTCTCCGCCAACCCCACCTCCTGGGTCTCTCAGTTGCCTTGGGTTGAGTATGCCCATAATACTCTCCCTACATCTGCCACTGGGATGTCTCCCTTCCAGTGCCTGTATGGCTACCAACCTCCCTTGTTTCCTTCTCAGGAGAAGGATCTCTCAGTACCCTCTGTTCAGGCCCACATTCGTCGTTGCCACCGGACCTGGCATCGGGCCAGAAAGGCACTCCTTGGAGTTTCTGACCGGTATCAGCTCCAGGCGAATCGTCGCCGGATTCCCGCTCCCACCTATACCATCGGAGATAGGGTCTGGTTGGCCACACGGGATCTTCCTTTACGGACTGAGTCTAGGAAGTTGTCACCGAAGTTCATTGGCTCGTTTGTGGTGGAGAAGGTGATCAATCCGGTTGCAGTTCGACTCAAGTTACCGAGAACGCTCAGAGTTCATCCCACCTTTCACGTCTCCTGCCTCAAGCCTGTTCTCCTCAGTCCTCTGTTGCCTCCTCCGCCTCCTCCTCCTCCTCCTCGGATGATCGGAGGTGGTCCTGCCTATACGGTGCGACGCATTATGGATTCCAGACGGCGGGGCCGGGGTTTCCAGTATCTCGTGGACTGGGAGGGGTATGGTCCTGAAGAGAGGAGTTGGATTCCGCGGCGACAGATCCTTGATGCTGACCTCCTTCGGGACTTCTACCGCCCATCCTGGCGCTCCGGGGAGTCCGCCCGGTGGCGTTCGCCGGAGGGGGGTACTGTAACGAACCCTGCATCCTGAGTCGGTTCCTGTCGGGTGTTGTCAGTTTTCTGTTCGGGATCTCCTGTTTCCCGAGGGTTCTGGAACGCTCCCTGCCTGGTTGCCGGGCGACATTGCTAGGCGGGAGCTCTCATGATTTACCACACCTGCATCCCATCAGCAATCTGCACACCTGGTCCTGATCATCACCCTTTTTGGCGCTGACCTGACATCCATTCCCTGCCGGATCGTTAGCCATGAACAGTAGGTTTACCAGAGTATCAGTCTTAGAGCTTCTAGCGTTAGTTTTGTTGTTTTGCACCTTGTTGGTTTGTTGTTTACTTACCTCCGTTTTGTTCCATCTGCAGTCACTCGTCCGGAACCTTCATCCAACCTCTGCCTGGTGGTCGGCGGCTGCCGAGCCATGATTGGATCAACCACTGCACCCCCAACAACTAATCAACGCCGCCCGCTCTGTTCCCTGGATTATTCAGCATCACTCTTGAATTTGTAAATAAACACTCACCTTCGTTTCAACTTACCTTGTCCTGGTCTGCTTCTGGGTTCTGGCTTTGTAACTCGTGACACCCCTAAGCAAGCTGGTCCTGGGGCTCTGTTCACAAACACAAACAGACCACACAGAGCCCCAGGACAGCAACACGATTAGACTAAACCAAATCATGAGAAAACTAAAAGGGAATTACTTGACACATTAGAAAGAATTTACAAAAAAACAGAGCAAACTAGAATGCTAATTGGCCCTAAACATAGATTACACTGTGGCAGAATACCTGACCACCGTGACTGACCCAAAATGAAGAAAATCTTTGACTATCTACAGACTCAGTGAGCATAGCTATTGAGAAAGGCCACTGTAGACAGACCTGGCTCCCAAGAGAAGACAGGCTTTGTGCACACTGCCCACAAAATGAGGTGGAAACTGAGCTGCACTTCCTAACTTCCTGCCAATTGTATGACCATATTAGAGACACATAATTCCCTCAGATTACACAGACCCACAAAGAATTTGAAAACAAATCAAATGTTGATAAATTCCCATATAAATTGGGTGAAATACCACAGGGTGCCATCACATTAGCAAGATTTGTGACGTGTTGCCACAAGAAAAGGGCAACCAGTGAAGCACAAACATCATTTTAAATACAACCCATATTTATGTTGATTTGTTTTCCCTTTTGTACTTTAACTATTTGCATATCATTATAACACTGTATATAGATATAATATGACATCTGAAATGTCTTTGTTCTTTTGGAACTTTTGTGAATGTAATGTTTACTGTACATTTTTATTGTTTATTTCACTTTTGTTTATTATCTACTTCACTTGCTTTGGCAATGTTAACATATGTTTCCCATGCCAATAAAGCCCTTAAATTGAAATTGAGTTGAATTGAGAGAGAGAGAAGCGTGAGTGAGAGAGAGAGAGAGAGAGAGAGAGAGAGAGAGAGAGAGAGAGAGAGAGAGAGAGAGAGAGAGAGAGAGAGAGAGAGAGAGAGAGAGGGAGAGGGTGAGAATGAAAAAAGAGTCAAGTGTTTAACTGGCTGGAGAGATGGACTCCCCCCTTGGATAGATGGAAAGGGGGGGATGGCGTGACCACAAGGAGGGGGCGTGGATAGTGGATAGGTCTGTCAGGAGCTGGGGCTATTAACTGTACATTAACATTAATGGCAGCAGCAGCCCTCACGGTACACTGATGACGCTTCTGTAGACATGGAGAGTACCTGTCAGTGGTGACAGCAGTCATAGTAGTAGCAGTGGGGTACCTGGGCTGAGACAATGGAGCTGGTGATTTCAGGTGTCATGTCAGATAGGGCTGTCTCTGAGAGGTCTGACCAGGTGTTTTACCTCTGCGCACTGAGGCACACACACAGTGGGTGAGACTCCAGGGGACAACACACTGAAGGAGAAGGAGGGAGGGAGGGAGGGAGGGAGGGAGGGAGGGAGGGAGGGAGGGAGGGAGGGAGGGAGGGAGGGAGGGAGGGAGGGAGCAGGACAAAGGAAAAGGGGACATAACTGATGTCTAAGGGAGAATAAAGGAGAATAAGCATATTTGTACCTGATAATGTTATTCAATGTTGACACAGTGAGGGGAAAAAGTATTTGATCCCCTGCTAATTTTGTACGTTTGCCCACTGACAAAGAAATGATCAGTCTATAATTTTAATGGTAGGTTTATTTGAACAGTGAGAGACAGAATAACAACAAAAGAATCCAGAAAAACGCATGTCAAAAATGTTATAAATTGATTTGCATTTTAATGAGGGAAATAAGTATTTGACCCCTCTCAATCAGAAAAGATTTCTGAGCTCCCAGGTGTCTTTTATACAGGTACGAGCTGAGATTAGGAGCACACTCTTAAAGGGAGTGCTCCTAATCTCAGTTTGTTACCTGTATAAAAGACACCTGTCCACAGAAGCAATCAATCAATCAGATTCCAAACTCTCCACCATGGCCAAGACAATAGAGCTCTCCAAGGATGTCAGGGACAAGACTGTAGACCTACACAAGGCTGGAATGGGCTACAAGAACATCGCCAAGCAGCTTGGTGAGAAGGTGACAACAGTTGGTGTGATTATTCGCAAATGGAAGAAACACAAAATAACTGTCAATCTCCCTCAGCCTGGGGCTCCATGCAAGATCTCACCTCATGGAGTTGCAATGATCATGAGAACGGTGAGGAATCAGCCCAGAACTACACGGGAGGATCTTGTCAATGATCTCAAGGCAGCTGGGACCATAGTCACCAAGAAAACAATTGGTAACACACTACGCCGTGAAGGACTGAAATCCTGCAGCGCCCGCAAGGTCCCCCTGCTCAAAAAAGCACATATACATGCCGGTCTGAAGTTTGCCAATGAACATCTGAATGATTCAGAGGAGAACTGGGTGAAAGTGTTGTGGTCAGATGAGACCAAAATGGAGCTCTTTGGCATCAACTCAACTCGCCGTGTTTGGAGGAGGAGGAATGCTGCCTATTGCCCCAAGAACACCATCCCCACCGTCAAACATGGAGGTGGAAACATTATGCTTTGGGGGGTGTTTTTCTGCTAAGGGACAGGACAACTTCACTGCATCAAAGGGACGATGGACGGGCCATGTACCGTCAAATCTTGGGTGAGAACCTCCTTCCCTCAGCCAGGGCATTGAAAATGGGTCGTGGATGGGTATTCCTGCATGACAATGACCCAAAACACATGGCCAAGGCAACAAAGGAGTGGCTCAAGAAGAAGCACATTAAGGTCCTGGAATGGCCTAGCCAGTCTCAGACCTTAATCCCATAGAAAATCTGTGGAGGGAGCTGGTTCGAGTTGCCAAACGTCAGCCTCGAAAACCTTAATGACTTGGAGAAGATCTGCAAAGAGCAGTGGGACAAAAACCCTCCTGAGATGTGTGCGCTGGTGGCCAACTACAAGAAACGTCTGACCTCTGTGATTGCCAACAAGGTTTTTGCCACCAAGTACTAAGTCATGTTTTGCAGAGGGGTCAAATACTTATTTACCTCATTAAAATGCAAATCAATTTATAACATTTTTGACATGCTTTTTTTCTGGATTATTTTGTTGTTATTCTGTCTCTCACTGTTCAAATAAACCTACCATTAAAATTATAGACTGATCATTTCTTTGTCAGTGGGCAAACGTACAAAATTTGCAGGGGATCAAATACATTTTTCCCTCACTGTATCCCCTAAGCCGTTTGCCATTCTACCCTTCATCCGACAGAGTGGTGAGGTGGGACTGTGAGACAGACGTCAAAGCGCTGGAGGGACACTTTGGCATCGTCATGTGTGCCGACTGGTAGGTATAACCGCCATGACCCTGACACCCCTGGTGAGTGGGCCCTCTGCTGGGCACCCCACAAAGTTCACCTGCGCCTCCCCTTACACACACACACACACACACACACACACACACACACACACACACACACACACACACACACACACACACACACTCACCTTGGTGGCAGTCTGGTGTGGCCACCTTAATATTTTTGCTCCTGTTACATTTATCAGATGGGCTCCATCAGAGAGCCCCTTGCTCCGTGTTATTACCCCTAGGCTGACTCCCAGAGGCATTTGCATTTGACAAAATTGCCTCTTTTTCATGCTTAGCTTCCCAGCAAATGGATGACTTTGGCAAATTGCAAATAATTACTGCTTGGTGAAAAAAGAGAGAAAGACAGAGAGAAAGAGAGACGGGGGAGAGAGGAAGACACAGATAGAGAGAGAGAGAAGGGAGAGAGGAAGACAGAGAGAGAGAGAGACGGGAGAGAGGAGAGAGGAAGACAGAGCGAGAGAGTCAGGGAGAGAGGGAGACAGAGAGAGAGAGAGAGAGAGAGAGAGAGAGAGAGAGAGAGAGAGAGAGAGAGAGAGAGAGAGAGAGAGGGAGAGAAAAGGGAGACAGAGGAAGACAGAGAGAGAGAGACGAGAGAGAGGAAGACAGAGAGAGACTTGAGAGAGAGGAAGACACACAGAGAGAAGGGAGAGAGAGGAAAATAGAGAGAGAAACGGGGAGAGAGAGGGAGACGGAGAGAGAGAGAGAAATAGATAGAGACGGGAGAAAGGAAGATAGAGAGAGAGAAAGGATAGAGGAAGACAGAGAGAGAGACAGGAGAGAGGGAGACAGAGCGAGATAGAGGCGGGAGAGAGGGAAACAGAAAGAGAAAGACTTGAGAGAGAGGAAGACAAAGAAAGAGAAATGGGATAGAATGGAAAACAGAGAGCGGGAGACAGGGAGAGAGAGGGAGACAGAGAGAGAGAGAGACAGAAGACAGAGTAAAACATAGCGAGAGAGACTGGAGAGAGAGGGAGACAGAGAGAGATACACTGGGAGAGAGGGAGACAGAGAGACAGAGACTGGAGAGAGGGAGACAGAGAGAGAGAGAAATGGGAGAGAGGAAGACAGAGAGAGAGAGATGGGAGAGAGGAAGACAGAGAGAGAGAGAGAGACTGGAGAGAGAGGGCGAGAAAGAGATACGGGAGAGAAGAAGACAGAAAGAGGGAGAGACAGGAGATAGAAGAAGACAGAGAGAGAGACACAGGAGAGAGGAAGGCAGAGAAAGAGAAAGAGAGACGGGGAGAGAGAGCTAGGTGAGTGGGAAACAGAGAGAGAGAGAGACGGGAGAGAGAGGAAGACAGAGAGAGAGAGACAGGAGAGAGGAGAGAGGAAGACAGAGCGAGAGAGTCAGGGAGAGAGGGAGACAGATAGAGAGAGAGAAGGGAGAAAGAGGAAGACAGAGAGAAAGACAATTGAGAGGAAGACAGAGAGAGAGGAGAGAGGAAGACGGAGAGAGATAGAAGGGAGAGAGGAAGACAGAGAGAGAGAGACATGAGAGAGAGGAAGACATAGAGAGATACTTGAGAGAGAGGAAGACAGAGAGAGGGAGACATAGAGAGAGAGAGAAAGAGAGATAGAGATGGGAGAAAGGAAGACAGAGAGTGAGACAGGATAGAGGAAGAGAGAGAGAGACACTGGAGAGAGGGAAACAGAGAGAGAGACACTGGAGAGAGAGGGAGACAGAGAGAGAAAGACTGGAGAGAGAGGGAGACAGAGAGAGAGAGACGGGAGAGAGGAAGACAGAGAGAGAGACAGGAGAGAGGGAGACAGAGAGAGATAGAGGCAGGAAAGTGTGAGACAGAGAGAGCGAGAGAGAGAGAGAGACAGAGAAAGAGAAATGGGATACAATGGAAAACAGAGAGCGAGAGACAGGGAGAGAGAGGGAGACAGAGAGAGAGACAGAAGACAGAGCAAAACATAGCGAGAGGGAGACAGAGAGAGAGACACTGGGAGAGATGGAGATAGAGAGACAGAGACTGGAGAGAGGGAGACAGAGACAGAGAATGATGGGAGAGAGGAAGACAGAGAGAGAGAGAGAAGGGAGAGAGGAAGACAGAGAGAGAGAGACGGGAGAGAAAGAGAGAGACGGGAGAGAAGAAGACAGAAAGATGGAGAGACAGGAGAGAGAAGAAGACAGAGAGAGAGCAACAGGAGAGAGGAAGGCAGAGAAAGACAGAGAGAGATTGGGAGAGAGAGATAGGAGAGATGGAAACAGAGAGAGAGAGAGACGGGAGAGAATGGAAGACAGAGAGATGGGAGCGAGGAAGACAGAGAGACAGAGACAGGAGAGAGTTTGACAGAGAGAGAAATAGGCGGGAGTGATGGAGACGTAGAGAGAGCGAAACGAAAGAGAGGAAGACAGAGAGAGAGAGACAGGAGAGAGAAAGACAGAGAGAGAGACAGGAGAGAGTGAGACAGAGAGAGAGATAGGAGAGAGAAGAAGACAGAGAGAGAGACGGAGAGAGAGGAAGACAGAGAAGGAGAGACAGGAGAGAGGAAGACAGAGAGATAGAGACAGGAGAGATGATGACAGAGAGAGATAGAAGGGAGAGAGGAAGACAGAGGAAGAGATGGGAGAGAGAAGGCGACAGAGAGAGAGACGGGAGAGAGGAAGACAGAGAGAGAGAGACGGAGAGAGAGGGAGACAGAGAGATAGAGACGGGAGATAGGAAGACAGAGAGAGAGACAGGATAGAGGATGGCAGAGAGAGACACGGGAGAGAGGGAGACAGAAAGAGACAGACTGGAGCAGTCAGAAAAAGACAGATGGGATAGAGTGGAAAACAGAGAGAGATTGATGGGGAAAGAGAGAGAGACAGACAGAGAGAGATGGGAGCGAGGAAGACAGAGAGAGAGAAGGGAGAGAGAAAGACAGTGAGAGACAGGAGAGAGTAAGACAAAGAGAGAGATATCAGAGAGAAAAGCACAGAGAGAGAGAAATGGGAGAGAGAGGAAGACAGAGAGAGTGAGAGAGAGAAGGGAGAGAGAGGAAAATAGAGAGAGAAACGGGGAGAGAGAGGGAGACAGAGAGAGGGAGACAGAGAGAGAGAGACGGGAGAGAGGAAGAAAGCGAGAGAGACAGGATAGAGGAAGAAAGAGAGAGACACAAGAGAGAGGGAGAAAGAGAGAGAGAGATGGGAGAGAGAGGAAAACAGAAAGAGAGAGACTGGAGAAGACAGAGAAAGGGAGATGGGATAGAGTGGAAAACAGAGAGTGATTGACGGGGAGAGAGAGGGAGACAGAGAGAGAGACGGGAGAGAGGGAGACAGATAGAGAGAGACGGGAGAGAGAGGAAGACAGAGAGAGAGAGATCGGAGCGAGGAAGACAGAGCGAGAGAGACAAGAGAGAAGAAGACAGAGAGAGAGACAGGACAGAGGGAGACATAAAGAGAGACTGGAGAGAGAGGAGACGGAGAGAGATAGAAGAGAGCGAGGAAGACAGAGAGAGAGACGGGAGAGCGAGTGAGACAGAAAGAGAGAGAGAGAGGAGAGAGAGGAAGACAGAGAGATATATTTTTGAGAGAGAGGAAGACAGAGAGAGAGAGAGAAGGGAGGGAGATACAAATAGAGAGAGAGAAGGGGAGAGAGAGGGAGACTGAGAGCGAGAGACTGGAGTGAGAGGAAGAAAGAGAGAGAGAGACGGAGAGAGAGGGAGACAGAGAGATAGTGAGGGGTGACAGGAAGACAGAGAGAGAAACAGGATAGAAAAAGACAGAGAGAGACACGGGAGAGAGGAAGACAAAGAGATAGATAGAGATGGGAGAGAGAGGAAAACAGAGAGAGAGAGAAAGATTGTACAGAGAGGGAGACAGAGAGAGAGAGAGACGGTTGAGAGGAAGACAGTGAGAAACAAAACAGTGGAAGACAGAGAGAGAGAGATACAGGAGAGAGGGAGACAGACAGAGAGACAGGTGAGAGGAAGACAGAGAGAGAGAGAAGGGAGAGTGGAACACAGAGAGAGAGAGACTGGAGAGAGGGAGACAAAGAGAGAGAGAGACAGGAGATAGAGGAAGACAGAGAGAGAGTGACGGGAGAGAGGGAGACAGACAGAGACACGGGAGAGAGAAAGTCAGAGAGAGAGACTGTAGTGAGGGAGACATAGAGAGAGAGATGGGAGAGAGGGAGACAGACAGAGACGGGAGAGAGGAAGTCAGAGAGAGAGACATAGTGAGGGAGACATAGAGATTGAGACGGGAGAGAGGGAGACAGAGAGAGAGAGAGAGAGAGATGGGAGAGAGGAAGACAGAGAGTGAGATGGGAGAGAGGAAGACAGAGGAGAGAGAGACGGGAGAGAGAGGGAGAGAAAGAGAGATACGGGAGAGAAGAAGACAGAAAGAGGGAGAGACAGGAGATAGAAGAAGACAGAGAGAGAGACAGGAGAGAGGAAGGCAGAGAAAGAGAAAGAGAGACGGGGAGATAGAGCTAGGTGAGAGGGAAACAGAGAGAGAGAGAGACGGGAGAGAGAGGAAGACAGAGAGAGAGAGAGAGAGAGACAGGAGAGAGGAAGACAGAGCGAGAGAGTCAGGGAGAGAGGGAGACAGATAGAGAGAGAGAAGGGAGAAGAGGAAAGACAGAGAGAGACAGGTGAGAGGAAGACAGAGAGAGAGACAGGAGAGAGGAAGACAGAGAGAGATACAAGGAAAATAGGAAGACATAGAGAGAAAGAGGAGAGAGAGGAAGAAGAGAGAGAGACTGAGAGAGAGGAAGACAGAGAGAGAGAGACTTGAGAGAGAGGTAGACAGAGAGAGAGAAAGGAGAGAGAGAGGAAAATAGAGAGAGAAACGGGGAGAGAGAGGGAGACAGAGAGAGAGAGACGGGAGAGAGGAAGAAAGCGAGAGAGACAGGATAGAGGAAGAAAGAGAGAGACACAAGAGAGAGGGAGAAAGAGAGAGAGAGATGGGAGAGAGAGGAAAACAGAAAGAGAGAGACTGGAGAAGACAGAGAAAGGAGATGGGATAGAGTGGAAAACAGAGAGTGATTGAGGGGAGAGAGAGGGAGAAGAGAGAGGAGACGGAGAGAGGGAGACAGAAGAGAGAGACAGAGAAGGAAGAAGAGAGAGAGAGATCGGAGCGAGGAAGACAGAGGAGAGAGACAAAGAGAAGAAGACAAGAGAGAGAAGGACAGAGGGAGTCATAAAGAGAGACTGGAGAGAGAGGAGACGGAGAGAGATAGAAGAGAGCGAGGGAAGACGAGAGAGAGACGGGAGAGCGAGTGAGAGAGAAAGAGAGAGAGAGAGGAGAGAGAGAAGAATGAGAAAAAACAGTGGAAGAAGAGAGAGAGAAACACAGGAGAGAGGGAGACAGACAGAGAGACAGGTGAGAGGAAGACAGAGAGAGAGAGAAGGGAGAGTGGAAACACAGAGAGAGAGAGACTGGAGAGAGGGAGACAAAGAGAGAGAGAGACAGAGATAGAGGAAGAAAGAGAGAGGAGGGAGAGAGGGAGACAGACAGAGACACGGGAGAGAGAAAGTCAGAGAGAGAGATGTAGGAGGGAGAATAGAGAGAGAGATGGGAGAGAGGGAGACAGACAGAGACGGAGAGAGGAAGTAGAGAGAGAGACATAGTGAGGGAGACATAGAGATTGAGACGGAGAGAGGGAGATAGAGAGCGAGAGAGAGAGAGAGATGGGAGAGAGGAAGACAGAGAGGAGATGGGAGAGAGGAAGACAGAGGAGAGAGAGAGGAGAGAGAGGAGAGAAAGAGAGATAGGAGAGAAGAAGACAGAAAGAGGGAGAAGGGATAGAAAAGAAGAGAGAGAGACAGGAGAGAAAAGAGAAGAGAAAGAGAGACGGGAGATAGGAGCTAGGTGGAGAGGGAAACAGAGAGAGAGAGAGACGGAGAGAGAGGAAGACAGAGAGAGAGAAGAGAGAGAGACAGGAGAGAGGAAGAAGAGCGAGAGAGTCAGGGAGAGAGGGAGACAGATAGAGAGAGAGAAGGGAGACAGAGGAAGAAGAGAGAGAGAGACTGGAGCAGGAAGACAGAGCGAGAGAGACAAGAGAGAAGAAGACAGAGAGAGAGAGAGGACAGAGGGAGTCATAAAGAGAGACTGAGAGAGAGGAGACGAGAGAGATAGAAGAGAGAGGAAGAAGAGAGAGAGAGAGAGATGAGAGAGAAAGAGAGAGAGAGAGAGAGAGAGAAGACAGGAAAAAAACAGGAAGAAGAGAGAGAGAAATAAGGAGAGAGGGAGACAGAAGAGAGACAGTGAGAGGAAGACAGAGAGAGAGAGAAGGGGAGAGGGAAACACAGAGAGAGAGAGACTGGAGAGAGGGAGACAAAAGAGAGAGAGACAGAGATAGAGGAAGACAGAGAGAGAGTGAGGGAGAGAGGGAGACAGACAGAGACACGGAGAGAGAAAGTAGAGAGAGAGACTTAGTGAGGGAGACAAGAGAGAGAGAGGGAGAGGGAGACAGACAGAGAGGAGGAAGTGAGAGAGAGAGAATAGTGAGGGAGACATAGAGATGAGAGGAGAGAGGGAGATAGAGAGAGAAGAGAGAGAGATGGAGAGAGGAAGAAGAGAGTGAGATGGGAGAGAGGAAGAAGAGGAGAGAGAGAGGAGAGAGAGGGAGAGAAAGAGAGATACGGAGAGAAGAAGAAAGATGGAGAGACAGGAAGAGAAGAAGACAGAGAGAGAGAACAGGAGAGAGGAAGGCAGAGAAAGAAGAGAGAGATTGGGAGGAGGGATGGAAAAGGAGAGAGAGACGGAGAGAATGAAGACAGAGAGATGGGAGTGTAGGAAGACAGAGAGACAGAGACAGGAGAGAGTTTGAAGAGAGAGAAAAGGGAGTGATGAGAGACGAGAGTAGAGCGGAAACGAAAGAGAGGAAGATAGAGAGAGAGAACAGGAGAGAGAAAGACAGAGAGAGAGAGAGGAGAGAGTGAGACAGAGAGAGAGATAGGAGAGAGAAGAAGACAGAGAGAGAGACGGAGAGAGAGAAGACAAAGAGAGAAGGGGGGAGAGAGATAGAGAAGGAGAGATGATGACAGAGAGAGATAGAAGGGAGAGAGGAAGACAGAGGAAGAGATGGAGAGAGAAGGAACAGAGAGAGAGACGGAGAGAGGAAGACAGAGAGAGAGAGACGGAGAGAGAGGGAGACAGAGAGATAGAGAGGGAGATAGGAAGACAGAGAGAGAGACAGGATAGAGGATGGAAGAGAGAGACAAGGGAGAGAGGGAGAAGAAAGAGACAGACTGGAGCAGTAGAAAAAGACAGATGGGATAGAGTGGAAAACAGAGAGAGATTGATGGGGAAAGAGAGAGAGACAGAAGAGAGAGATGGAGAGGAAGACAGAGAGAGAGAAGGAGAGAGAAAGAAGGAGAGAAGGAGAGAGTAAGACAAAGAGAGAGATATCAGAGAGAAAAGCAGAGAGAGAGAGAAATGGGAGAGAGAGGAAGAAGAGAGAGGAGAGAGAGAGAAGGAGAGAGAGGAAAATAGAGAGAGAAACGGGGAGAGAGAGGGAGACAGAGAGAGGGAGACAGAGAGAGAGAGACGGAGAGAGGAAGAAAGGAGAGAGACAGATAGAGGAAGAAAGAGAGAGACACAAGAGAGAGGGAGAAAGAGAGAGAGAGATGGGAGAGAGAGGAAAACAGAAAGAGAGAGACTGGAGAAGACAGAGAAAAGGGAGATGGGATAGAGTGGAAAACAGAGAGTGACTGACGGGGAGAGAGAGGGAGAAGAGAGAGAGACGGAGAGAGGGAGACAGATAGAGAGAGACGGAGAGAGAGGAAGACAGAGAGAGAGAGATTGGAGCGAGGAAGACAGAGCGAGAGAGAAAGAGAGAAGAAGAAGAGAGAGAGACAGGAAGAGGAGAATAAAGAGAGACGGAGAGAGAGGAGACGGAGAGAGATAGAAGAGAGCTAGGAAGAAGAGAGAGAGAGGAAGTTTATGAGACAGAAAAGAGAGAGAGAGAGGAGAGAGAGGAAGACAGAGAGATATATTTTTGAGAGAGAGGAAGACAGAGAGAGAGAGAAGGAGGGAGAACAAATAGAGAGAGAGAAGGGAGAGAGAGGGAGACTGAGAGGAGAGACTGGAGGAGAGGAAGAAAGAGAGAGAGAGACGGGAGAGAGAGGGAGACAGAGAGATAGTGAGGGTGACAGGAAGACAGAGAGAGAAACAGATAGAAAAAGACAGAGAGAGACACGGGAGAGAGGAAGACAAAGAGATAGATAGAGATGGGAGAGAGAGGAAAAGAGAGAGAGAGAGAAAGATTGTACAGAGAGGGAGACAGAGAGAGAGAGAGACAATGAGAGGAAGACAGAGAGAAACAAAAACAGTGGAAGACAGAGAGAGAGAGAACAGGAGAGAGGGAGACAGACAGAGAGACAGGTGAGAGGAAGACAGAGAGAGAGAGAAGGGAGAGTGGGAACACAGAGAGAGAGAGACTGGAGAGAGGGAGACAAAGAGAGAGAGAGACAGGAGATAGAGGAAGACAGAGAGAGAGTGGACGGGAGAGAGGGAGACAGACAGAGACACGGAGAGAGAAATCAGAGAGAGAGACTGTAGGAGGGAGACGGAGAGATGGGAGAGAGGGAGACAGACAGAGAGGAGAGAGGAAGTAGAGAAGAGAATAGGAGGGAGACAAGAGATTGAGAGGAGAGAGGGAGACAGAGAGAGAGAGAGAGAGAGATGGGAGAGAGGAAGACAGAGAGTGAGATGGGAGAGAGGAAGACAGAGGAGAGAGAGACGGAGAGAGAGGGAGAGAAAGAGAGATACTGATAGAAGAAGACAGAAAGAGGGAGAGACAGAGATAGAAGAAGACAGAGAGAGAGAAGGAGAGAGGAAGGCAGAGAAAGAGAAAGAGAGAGGAGATAGAGCTAGGTGAGAGGGAAACAGAGAGAGAGAGAGACGGGAGAGAGAGGAAGACAGAGAGAGAGAGAGAGAGAGACAGGAGAGAGGAAGACAGAGCGAGAGAGTCAGGGAGAGAGGGAGACAGATAGAGAGAGAGAAGGGAGACAGAGGAAGACAGAGAGAGACAGGTGAGAGGAAGACAGAGAGAGAGACAGGAGAGAGGAAGACAGAGAGAGATACAAGGAAAATAGGAAGACATAGAGAGAAAGACGGGAGAGAGAGGAAGACAGAGAGAGAGACTTGAGAGAGAGGAAGACAGAGAGAGAGAGACTTGAGAGAGAGGTAGACAGAGAGAGAGAAAGGAGAGAGAGAGGAAAATAGAGAGAGAAACGGGGAGAGAGAGGGAGACAGAGAGAGAGAGACGGAGAGAGGAAGAAAGAAGAGAAGATAGAGGAAGAAAGAGAGAGACACAAGAGAGAGGGAAAAGAGAGAGAGAGATGGAGAGAGAGGAAAACAGAAAGAGAGAGACTGGAGAAGACAGAGAAAGGGAGATGGGATAGAGTGGAAAACAGAGAGTGATTGACGGGGAGAGAGAGGGAGACAGAGAGAGAGACGGGAGAGAGGGAGACAGATAGAGAGAGACGGGAGAGAGAGGAAGACAGAGAGAGAGAGATCGGAGCGAGGAAGACAGAGCGAGAGAGACAAGAGAGAAGAAGACAGAGAGAGAGACAGGACAGAGGGAGTCATAAAGAGAGACTGGAGAGAGAGGAGACGGAGAGAGATAGAAGAGAGCGAGGAAGACAGAGAGAGAGACGGGAGAGCGAGTGAGACAGAAAGAGAGAGAGAGAGGAGAGAGAGGAAGACAGTGAGAAACAAAACAGTGGAAGACAGAGAGAGAGAAATACAGGAGAGAGGGAGACAGACAGAGAGACAGGTGAGAGGAAGACAGAGAGAGAGAGAAGGGAGAGTGGAACACAGAGAGAGAGAGACTGGAGAGAGGGAGACAAAGAGAGAGAGAGACAGGAGATAGAGGAAGACAGAGAGAGAGTGAGGGAGAGAGGGAGACAGACAGAGAACGGGAGAGAGAAAGTAGAGAGAGAGATGTAGTGAGGGAGACATAGAGAGAGAGATGGGAGAGAGGGAGACAGACAGAGACGGAGAGAGGAAGTCAAGAGAGAGACATAGTGAGGAGACATAGAGACTGAGACGGAAGAGGGAGACAGAGAGGAGAGAGAGAGAGAGATGGAGAGAGGAAGAAGAGAGTGAGATGGGAGAAGGAAGAAGAGGAGAGAGAGAAGAGAGAGGGAGAGAAAGAGAGATAAGGAGAGAAGAAGACAAAAGAGGGAGAGACAGGAGATAGAAGAAGACAGAGAGAGAGACAGGAGAGAGGGAAGACAGAAAAGAGAAAGAGAGAAGAGATAGAGCTAGGTGAGAGGGAAAAGAGAGAGAGAGAGACGAGAGAGAGAAGACAGAGAGAGAGAGAGAGAGACAGGAGAGAGGAAGACAGAGCGAGAGAGTCAGGGAGAGAGGGAGACAGATAGAGAGAGAGAAGGGAGACAGAGGAAGACAGAGAGAGAGAGATCGGAGCGAGGAAGACAGAGCGAGAGAGACAAGAGAGAAGAAGACAGAGAGAGAGAAGAAGAGGGAGTCATGAGAAAGAGAGACTGGAGAGAGAGGAGAGAGAGAGATAGAAGAGAGCGAGGAAGACAGAGAGAGAGACGAATGAAGGGAGACAGAAAGAGAGAGAGAGAGGAAGAGAGGAAGACAGTGAGAAAAAAACAGGGAAGACAGAGAGAGAGAAATACAGGAGAGAGGGAGACAGACAGAGAGACAGGTGAGAGGAAGACAGAGAGAGAGAGAAGGGAGAGTGGAACACAGAGAGAGAGAGACTGGAGAGAGGGAGACAAAGAGAGAGAGAGACAGGAGATAGAGGAAGACAGAGAGAGAGTGAGGGAGAGAGGGAGAAGACAGAGACACGGGAGAGAGAAAGTCAGAGAGAGAGACTGTAGTGAGGGAGACATAGAGAGAGAGATGGGAGAGAGGGAGACAGACAGAGACGGGAGAGAGGAAGTCAGAGAGAGAGACATAGTGAGGGAGACATAGAGATTGAGACGGGAGAGAGGGAGACAGAGAGAGAGAGAGAGAGAGAGAGATGGGAGAGAGGAAGACAGAGAGTGAGATGGGAGAGAGGAAGACAGAGGAGAGAGAGACGGGAGAGAGAGGGAGAGAAAGAGAGATAAAGGAGAGAAGAAGACAGAAAGAGGGAGAGACAGGAGATAGAAGAAGACAGAGAGAGAGACAGAGAGAGGAAGGAGAGAAAGAGAAAGAGAGAAGATAGAGTAGGTGAGAGGGAAAGGAGAGAGAGAGAGGAGAGAGAGGAAGAGAGAGAGAGAGAGAGAGAGAGACAGGAGAGAGGAAGAAGGAGAGAGAGTCAGGGAGAGAGGGAGAAGATAGAGAGAGAGAAGGAGAAGAGGAAGACAGAGAGAGACAGGTGAGAGTGAAGATAGAGAGAGAGAGAGGAGAGAGGAAGACAGAGAGAGATACAAGGGAGAGAGGAAGACATAGAGAGAAAGACGGGAGAGAGAGGAAGACAGAGAGAGAGACTTGAGAGAGAGGAAGACAGAGAGAGAGAGACTTGAGAGAGAGGTAGACAGAGAGAGAGAAAGGAGAGAGAGAGGAAAATAGAGAGAGAAACGGGGAGAGAGAGGGAGACAGAGAGAGGGAGACGGAGAGAGAGAGAGAAAGAGAGATAGAGATGGGAGAAGGGAAGTCAGAGAGAGAGACAGGATAGAGGATGAGAGAGAGAGACACTGGAGAGAGGGAAACAGAGAGAGAGAAAGGAGAGAGAGAGGAAAATAGAGAGAGAAACGGGGAGAGAGAGGGAGACAGAGAGAGGGAGACGGAGAGAGAGAGAAAGAGAGATAGAGACGGGAGAAAGGAAGTCAGAGAGAGAGACAGGATAGAGGATGAGAGAGAGAGACACTGGAGAGAGGGAAACAGAGAGAGAAAAACTGGAGAGAGAGGGAGACAGAGAGAGAAAGACTGGAGAGAGAGGGAGACAGAGAGAGAGAGACGGGAGAGAGGAAGACAGAGAGAGACGAAAGAGAGGAAGGCAGAGATAGAGAGACAGGAGAGAGGGAGACAGAGAGAGATAGAGGCGGGAAGGAGGGAGACAGAGAGAGCGAGAGAGAGAGAGAGACAGAGAAAGAGAAATGGGATAGAATGGAAAACAGAGAGCGAGAGACAGGGAGAGAGGGAGACAGAGAGAGAGAGAGACAGAAGACAGAGTAAAACATAGCGAGAGAGACGGGAGAGAGAGGGAGACAGACAGAGAGACACTGGGAGAGATGGAGATAGAGAGACAGAGACTGGAGAGAGGGAGAGTGATGGGAGAGAGGAAGACAGAGAGAGAGAGACTGGAGAGAGGAAGACAGAGAGAGAGAGACGGGAGAGAAAGAGTGAGACGGGAGAGAAGAAGACAGAAAGAGGGAGAGACAGGAGAGAGAAGAAGACAGAGAGAGAGAGACAGGAGAGAGGAAGGCAGAGAAAGACAGAGAGAGACAGGGAGAGAGAGATAGGAGAGATGGAAAACAGAGAGAGAGAGACAGAGAGAGAGAGATGGGAGAGAGAGGAAGACAGAGAGAGAGATGGGAGCGAGGAAGACAGAGAGACAGAGACAGGAGAGAGTTTGACAGAGAGAGAGATAGGCGAGAGTGATGGAGACATAGAGAGAGCAATACAAAAGAGAGGAAGACAGAGAGATAGATGGGAGATAGGGAGACAGAGAAAGAGACGGGAGAGAGAGGAAAACAGAGAGGGAGAGACAGGAGAGATGATGACAGAGAGAGATAGAAGGGAGAGAGGAAGACAGAGGAAGAGATGGGAGAGAGGAAGGCAGAGAGAGAGAGACGGAGAGAGAGGGAGACAGAGAGATAGAGACGGGAGGTAGGAAGACAGAGAGAGAGAGCAGGATAGAGGATGGCAAAGAGAGACACGGGAGAGAGGGAGACAGAAAGAGACAGACTCGAGAAGACAGAGAAAGACAGATGGGATAGAGTGGAAAACAGAGAGATTGACGGGGAAAGAGAGGGAGACAGACAGAGAGAGATGGGAGAGAGGAAGACAGAGAGAGACAGGAGAGAGTGAGACAAAGAGAGAGGGATCAGAGAGAAAAGGACAGAGAGAGAGAAACGGGAGAGAGAGGAAGACAGAGAGAGCGAGGGAGAGAGACAGGAGAGAAAGAGAGAGACGGGAGAGAAGAAGACAGAAAGAGGGAGAGACAGGAGAGAGAAGAAGACAGAGAGAGAGAGACAGGAGAGAGGAAGGCAGAGAAAGACAGAGAGAGACGGGGAGAGAGAGATAGGAGAGATGGAAACAGAGAGAGAGAGATAGAGAGAGAGATGGGAGAGAGAGGAAGACAGAGAGAGAGATGGGAGCGAGGAAGACAGAGAGACAGAGACAGGAGAGAGTTTGACAAGAGAGAATAGGGGGAGTGATGGAGACATAGAGAGACGAGCACAAAGACAGGAAGACCGAGAGAAAGAGACGGGAGAGAGAAAGACAGAGAGAGAGAGACTGGAGAGAGGGAGACAGAGAAAGAGACGGGAGAGAGAGGAAGACAGAGAGGGAGAGACAGGAGACAGGAAGACAGAGAGATTGAGACAGGAGAGATGATGACAGAGAGAGATAGAAGGGAGAGAGGAAGACAGAGGAAGAGATGGGAGAGAGAAGGCGACAGAGAGAGAGAGACGGGAGAGAGGAAGACAGAGAGATAGAGACGGGAGATAGGAAGACAGAGAAAGAGCAGGATAGAGGATGGCAAAGAGAGACACAGGAGAGAGGGAGACAGAAAGAGACAGACTGGAGAAGACAGAGAAAGACAGATGGAATAGAGTGAAAAACAGAGAGATTGACGGGGAAAGAGAGGGAGACAGACAGAGAGAGATGGGAGAGAGGAAGACAGAGAGAGAGAAGGGTGAGAGAAAGACAGAGAGAGACAGGAGAGAGTGAGACAAAGAGAGAGAGAGATCAGAGAGAAAAGGACAGAGAGAGAGAAATGGGAGAGAGAGGAAGACAGAGAGAGCGAGAGAGAGAAGGGAGAGAGAGGAAAAAAGAGAGAAACAGGAGAGAGAGGGAGACAGAGAGAGACGGGAGAGAGGGAGACAGATAGAGAGAGACGGGAGAGAGAGCAAGACAGAGAGAGAGACTTGAGAGAGGAAGACAGAGAGAGACAAAGGAGAGAGAGAGGAAATTAGAGAGAGAAACGGGGAGAGAGAGGGAGACAGAGAGAGGGAGACGGAGAGAGAGAGAGAAAGAGAGATAGAGACGGGAGAAAGGAAGACAGAGAGAGAGACAGGATAGAGGAAGACAGAGAGAGACACTGGAGAGAGGGAAACAGAGAGAGAAAGACTGGAGAGAGCGGGAGACAAAGAGAGAAAGACTGGAGAGAGAGGGAGACAGAGAGAGAGAGACGGGAGAGAGGAAGACAGAGAGAGACGAAAGAGAGGAAGACAGAGAGAGAGAGAGACAGGAGAGAGGGAGACAGAGAGAGAGAAACGGGAGAGAGAGGAAGACAGAGAGAGCGAGAGAGAGACGTGAGAGAGGAAGACAGAGAGAGACACTGGAGAGAGGGAGACAGAGAGAGATAGAGGCGGGAAAGAGCGAGACAGAGAGAGCGAGATGGGAGAGAGAAAAAAAAAGAGAGAGAGACGGGAGAGAGAAGAGGACAGAGAGAGAGAGACTGGAGAGAGGAAGAGAGAGAGAGATGGGGAGAGAGGGAGACAGAAAGAGAGAGACTTGAGAGAGAGGAAGACAGAGAAAGAGAAATGACATAGAATAGAAAACAGAGAGTGAGAGACAGGGAGAGAGAGGGAGACAGAGAGAGAGAGAGACAGAAGACAGAGCAAAACATAGCGAGAGAGACGGGAGAGAGAGGAAGACAGAGAGAGAGACACTGGGAGAGAGGGAGACAGAGAGACAGAGACTGGAGCGAGGGAGACAGAGAGAGAGAGAGTTATGGGAGAGAGGAAGACAGAGAGAGACTGACGGGAGAGAGGAAGACAGAGAGAGATAGATGGGAGAGAAAGAGAGAGACGGGAGAGAAGAAGACAGAAAGAGGGAGAGACAGGAGAGAGAAGAAGACAGAGAGAGAGACAGGAGAGAGGAAGGCAGAGAAAGAGAGAAAGAGACGGGGAGAGAGAGGTAGGAGAGATGGAAACAGAGAGAGAGAGAGAGAGAGAGACGGGAGAGAGAGGATTACAGAGAGAGAGAGATGGGAGCGAGGAAGACAGAGAGACAGAGACAGGAGAGAGTTTGACCGAGAGAGAGATAAGCGGGAGTGATGGAGACATAGAGAGAGCGAGACAAAAGAGAGGAAGACAGAAAGAGAGAGACTGGAAAAGACAGAGAAAGACAGATGGGATAGAGTGGAAATCAGAGAGAGATTGACAGGGAAAGAGAGGGAGACAGACAGAGAGAGATGGGAGTGAGGAAGACAGAGAGAGAGAAGGGAGAGAGAAAGACAGAGAGAGACAGGAGAGAGTGAGACAAAGAGAGAGATCAGAGAGAAACGGACAGAGAGAGAGAAACTGGAGAGAGGAAGACATAGCAAGAGATTCAGGGAGAGATGGAGACAGATAAAGAGAGAAGGGAGAGAGAGGAAGACAGAAAGAGAGAGACAGGAGAGAGGAAGACAGGGAGAGAGACAGGAGGGAGGAAGATGGTGAGAGATAGAAGGGAGAGAGGAAGAGCGAGAGACGGGAGAGAGAGAAGACAGAGAGAGAGACTTGAGAGAGAGAGGAAGACAGAGAGAGATAGAGAGAGAAGGGAGAGAGAGAAAAATAGAGAGTGAAACGGGGAGCGAGAAGTAGACAAAGAGAGAGACGGGAGAGAGGAAGAAAGAGAGAGAGACATGATAGAGGAAGAAAGAGAGAGACACAGGAGAGAGGGAGACAGAGAGAGAGAGAGACACGAGAGAGAGAGGAAAACAGAAAGAGAGAGACTGGAGAAGACAGAGAAAGGGAGATGGGATAGAGTGGAAAACAGAGAGTGATTGACGGGGAGAGAGAGGGAGACAGAGAGAGAGACGGGAGAGAGGGAGACAGAGAGAGAGAGACGGGAGAGAGAGGAAGACAGAGAGAGAGAGATGGGAGCGAGGAAGACAGAGCGAGAGAGACAGAAGAGAAGAAGACAGAGAGAGAGAGACAGGAGAGAGGAAGACGTAGAGAGAGATTTGAGAGAGGAGACGGAGAGAGATAGAAGAGAGCGAGGAAGACAGAGAGAGACGGGAGAGCGAGTGAGACTGAGAGAGAGAGAGAGAGAGAGAGAGAGAGAGAGAGAGAGAGGAGAGAGAGGAAGACAGAGAGAAACTTGAGAGAGAGGAAGACCGAGAAAGAGGAAGGGAGAGAGATGAAAATAGAGAGAGACGGGGAGAGAGAGGGAGACAGAGAGTGAGAGACTGGAGAGAGAGGAAGACGGAGAGAGAGGGAGACAGAGAGGTAGAGAGGGGTGACAGGAAGACAGAGAGAGAAACAGGATAGAAAAAGACAGAGAGAGACACGGGAGAGAGGAAGACAAATAGATAGATAGAGACGGGAGAGAGAGGAAAACAGAGAGATAGAGAGACTGGAGAGAGAGGGAGACAGAGAGAGAGAGACAGTAGAGAGGAAGACAGTGAGAAACAAAACAGTGGAAGACAGAGAGAGAGACATGAGCGAGGGAGACAGACAGAGAGACAGGTGAGAGCGAGACAGAGAGAGAGAGACGGGAGATAGAGGAATACAGAGAGAGAGAGAGACGGGAGACAGACGTACACAGAAAGAGAGATGGTAGATAGGAAGACAGAGAGAGAAGGGAGAGAGGAAGACAGAGAGAGAGCGACTGGAGAGAGGGAGACAGACAGAGACACGGGAGAGAGAATGTCAGAGAGAGAGACTGTAGTGAGGGAGTCATACAAAGAGATACAGGAGAAAGGGAGACAGGCAGAGACACGGGAAAGAGGAAGTCAGAGAGAGACGGTAGTGAGGGAGACATAGAGAGAGATGGGAGAGAGGGAGACAGAGAGAGAGAAGGGAGAGAGGGAGACAGAGAGAAAGAGATGGGAGAGAGGGATACAGACAGAGACAAAGGAGAGAGAAAGTCAGAGAGAGAGGCTGTAGTGAGGGAGACATAGAGAGAGAGACTGGAGAGAGGGAGACAGACAGAGACACGGGAGAGAGGAAGTCAGAGAGAGATGGTAGTGAGGGAGACATAGAGAGAGAGACGGGAGAGAGGGAGACAGAGAGAGAGAAGGGAGAGGGAGACAGAGAGTCAGGAGAGAGGTAGACAGAGAGAGAGAGTGACGGGAGAGAGGGAGACAGAGAGACAGCGAGACGGGGAGAGAGGGAGACAGAGATAGAGATAGAGACGTGAGAGGGAAGTAGACAGAGAGAGAGACTGGAGAGAGAAGGAGACAGATATAGAGAGAAGGGAGAGAGGATGACAGAGAGAGAGAGAGACTGGAGATAGAAAGACAGATAGAGAAAGACGGGAGAGAAGGAGACAGAGCGAGAGAGACAGGAGAGAGAGGAAGACAAGGAGAGAGAGACGGGACAGAGGAAGACAGAGAGATAGAGACTGGAGCGAGAGGGAGAGGGAGACAGAGAAAGAGAGATGGGAGACAGAGGAAGACAGAGAGAGAGACGGGAGGGAGAGGGAGACAGAGAGAGAGAGATGGGAGAGAGGTAGACAGAGAGAGAGACGCGAGAGAGGGAGTCAGAGAAAGAGAGAAGGGATAGAGAAAGACAAAGAGAGAGAGGAAAACAGAAAAAGAGAGACGGGAGCGAAGGAGACAGAGAGAGAGAGAGACGGAGAGAGGGAGACAGAGAGAGAGATGAGAGAGAGGAAGACAGACAGAGAGAGACAGGAGAGAGGGAGAAGGAGAGTGTAGCTCAGTTGGTAGAGCATGGCGTTTGAAACGGCAGGGTTGTGGGTTCGTTTCCCAAGGGGGACCAGTATGAAAAAAAATATATGTATGCACTCACTAACTGTAAGTGAGAGTGAGACAGGAGAGAGGGAGACAGAGAGAGAGAGATGGGAGAGTGGAAGAGAGATAGAGAGACAGGAGAGAGGGAGACAATGAGAGAGAGGTAGACAGAGAGAGAGAGAGGGGAGAGAGAGGAAGACAGATAGAGAGATACAGGAGAGAGGAAGACAGAGAGAGAGAGAGAGACTGAAGTGAGGAGAGACGAGGAAGACAGAGAGAGAGACAGGAGAGTGGAAGAGAGAGAGAGAGAGAGAGATGTGAGAGAGAGGGAGATAGAGAGGGAGACAGAGAGAAAGAGACGGGAGAGAGAGTAAGACAGAGAGTGAGAGACTGGGGAGAGAGGGAGACACAGAGAGAGAAACATGAGAGAGAGAGAGAGACGGGGAGAGAGAGGAAGACAGAGAGAGAGAGACTGGAGTGAGGGAGAGATAGAGACTGGAGTGAGGAAGACAGAGAGGGAGACAGAGAGAGAGAGAGAGAGAGAGAGAGGAGAGTGGAAGAGAGAGAGAAAGAGACAGGAGAGAGGGAAACAATGAGAGAGAGAGAATGAGAGAGAGTAAGAGAGAGAGACGGGAGAGAGGAAGACAGAGAAAGAGAGAGACTGGAGTGAGGAAAACAGAGAGAGAGAGACGAGAGGGAGACAGAGAGAGAGAGAATGGAGAGAGGAAGACAGAGAGAGAGAGAGAGAGACTAGAGAGAGGAAGACAGATATAGAGAGAGACGGGATAGAGGAAGACAGAGAGAGAGACTGGAGAAATGAAAACAGAGTGAATGAGACAGGATAGATGAAGACAGAGAGAGAGAGACTGGAGCGAGGGGAAACGGGGGAAGAAAAAGAGCAACACAAACAACAACAGCTCCTTAACATCTTAGTTGTGATTAGGAAACTAAGTGCTCTTTCTCTCTCTCTCTCTCTCTCTCTCTTTACCTCTCTCTCTCCTTTCATCATCTCATCTCAGTCCTATCTATTTCTGTGTGTTAGTTTCCCTCTCTCCTTTGTCTCTCTTGCTCTCTATCCATTCGCGCTCTGTGATTACTCACCTTTTTTTGGGTAGTCAGAGATTGCAAAATCTTCTCTCCGCCCCATGGCAAAATGTGCAGAAATGTAGCAAACTTGCTTTGAAACTGCAAACTTTTCTCTACATCCCATTGCAAAATGTGTATAATTGCATCAAACTTGCTTTAAAACTGCAAGATTTTCTGTACACCCCATTGCAAAACGTGTATAATTGCAGCAAACTTGCTTGCACGCATGACTGTAAGTCGCTTTGGATAAAAGCGTCTGCTAAATGGCATATTATTATTATTATTATTAAAACAGCAACATTTTCTGTAAGCCCCATTGCAAAATGTGGGGGGTATGCACATGTGGGTACGCAGTACTACGGCCCCTCATGTAGAGTTCAGATTTTTGGTGGCCCCCAACCCTGAGATAGGGATGCTCTAATGACAGGGATCCTATGATAAATATTCTTCCTGGCTCTTACACCTCACTTCTAGTCTCCATTATCAATCTACACCGTCTGTCTGTGGTTTGAATGGAGGGAACCTGGCTCTCAGCCCATCTCATTTCTAAAATACTTGAGTTACCAGATAAGTGGAGCATTAGGAAAGTTAACATTATTCTAATGTCACACAGATATCAGGTAATGGGCAGGTGAAACGAACAGTGTTACAAAGGGAGGGAAGCTGTACAGAGTGGGTAATAGGGGATACTGCGTGTGTGCGTGCCTGCGTGTGTGTCTGTGTGCGTGCGTCTGATGTGTTGATGCATGTTCCTTTTCATGTATGTGTTTGAATGTGTGTATGTCAGTGTACGAGTGTGTGTATGTCAGTGTATAATTGTGGAAGTGTGTGTGGTTGTCTGGTGTGGAGGTTGCCGTTGCGGCTGTCGCACTGTACACCTGGCGACCGGTGTGTAATTGCCGTCATCAGGAGAGAGAGAGTGATGGCTGTGCGATTAATGAGCGGAGAGCGAAAGGCTGAAGATCAACTGCGAAAAGGTCAACAACCACACTTCTCCTCCAATTAATTATAGTATTTCATACAACAAAGCTTCTGCATTGAGCCCACTTACTGCTGGAGGACAGGGCAGAGCTCTCACATACAGATATACAAACACGCACACACACACACTCACACTTACACGCACACACACACACACACACACACAGAAATGTGTACAATCACATACTGTATACACAGACACAAAGACAAGGAGATTGGCACGCTACTGAGGAGAGGGACAGACACAGAGAAATGGAGATTGGAACACTACTGAGGAGAGGGACACAGAGACACGGAGATTGGAATACTACTGAGGAGAGGGACAGACACAGAGACATGGAGATTGGAACACTACTGAGGAGAGGGACAGACACAGAGACATGGAGATTGGAACACTACTGAGAAGAGGGACAAACACAGAGACATGGAGATTGGAACACTACTGAGAAGAGGGACAGACACAGAGACCTGGAGATTGGAACACTACAGAGGAGAAGGACAGAAACAGAGACGTAGAGATTGGAATGCTAATGAGGAGAGTGACAGACACAGAGACATGGAGATTGGAACACTACTGAGAAGAGGGACAGACACAGAGACATGGAGATTGGAACACTACTGAGAAGAGGGACAGACACAGAGACATGGAGATTGGAACACTACTGAGAAGAGGGACAGACACAGAGACCTGGAGATTGGAACACTACAGAGGAGAAGGACAGAAACAGAGACGTAGAGATTGGAATGCTAATGAGGAGAGTGACAGACACAGAGACATGGATATCGGAACACTACTGAGGAGAGGGACAGACACAGAGACATGGAGATTGGAACGATACTGAGGAGAGGGACAGACATTTTGACATGGAGATTGGAACACAACTGAGGAGAGGGACAGACACAGACAGAGAGACATGGAGATTGGAACGTTACTGAGGAGAGGGACATACACAGAGACTTGGAGATTGGAACACTACTGAGGAGAGGGACAGACACAGACACAGAGACATGGAAATTGGAACACTACTGAGGAGAGGGACAGACACAGATACATGGAGATTGGAACACTACTGAGGAGAGGGACAGACACAGACACAGAAACATGGAGATTGGAACACTACTGAGGAGAGGGACAGACACAGAGACTTGGAGATTGGAACACTACTGAGGAGAAGGACAGAAACAGACACAGAGACAAGGAGATTGGAACACTACTGAGGAGAAGGACAGACACAGAGACATGGAGATTGGAATGCTACTGAGAAAAGGGACAGACACAGAGACATGGAGATTGGAACACTACTGAGGAGACGGAAAAACACAGACACAGAGACATGGAGATTGGAACACTACTGAGGAGAGGGACGGACACAGAGACATGGAGATTGCAACGCTACTGAGGAGAGGGACAGACACAGAGACTTGAAGATTGGAACACTACTGAGGATAGGGACAAACACAGACACATGGAGATTGGAATGCTACTGAGAAAAGGGACAGACACAGAGACATGGAGATTGGAACACTACTGAGGAGATGGAAAAACACAGACACAGAGACATGGAGATTGGAACACTACTGAGGAGAGGGACAGACACAGAGACATGGAGATTGCAACGCTACTGAGGAGAGGGAAAGACACAGAGACTTGAAGATTGGAACACTACTGGGAAGAGGGACAAACACAGAGACATGGATATTGGAATGCTACTGAGAGAAGGACAGACACAGAGACATGGAGATTGGAACACTACTGAGGAGAAGTACAGACACAGAGACATGGAGATTGGAACACAACTGAGGAGATGGACAGACACAAACACAGAGACATGGAGATTGGAACGTTACTGAGGAGAGGGACATACACAGAGACAAAGACATGGAGACTGGAACACTACTGAGGAGATGGACAGACACAAACACAGAGACATGGAGATTGGAACGTTACTGAGGAGAGGGACATACACAGAGACAAAGACATGGAGATTGGAACAATACTGAGTAGAGGGACAGACACAGAGACATTGAGATTGGAACACTACTGAGAAGAGGGACAGACACAGAGACATGGAGATTGGAACACTACAGAGGAGAATGACAGACACAGAGACGTAGATATTGAAATGCTACTGAGGAGAGTGACAGACACAGAGAAATGGAGATTGGAACAAAACTGAGGAGAGGGACAGACACAGACACAGAGACATGGAGATTGGAACAATACTGAGGAGAGGGACAGACACAGAGACATGGAGATTGGAACAATACTGAGGAGAGGGACAGACACAGAGACATGGAGATTGGAACGATACTGAGGAGAGGGACAGATATTTAGACATGGAGATTGGAACAAAACTGAGGAGAGGGACAGACACAGACACAGAGACATGGAGATTGGAACGTTACTGAGGAGAGGGACATACACAGAGACATGGAAATTGGAACACTACTGAGGAGAGGGACAGACACAGACACAGATACATGGAAATTGGAACACTACTGAGGAGAGGGACAGACACAGATACATGGATATTGGAACACTACTGAGGAGAGGGACAGACACAGAGACTTGGCGATTGGAACACTACTGAGGAGAGGGACAGACACAGACACAGAGACATGGAGATTGGAACACTACTGAGGAGAGGGACAGACACATAGATATGGAGATTGGAACACTACTGAGGAGAGGGACAAACATAGACAGAGAGACATGGAGATTGGAACACTACTGAGGAGAGGGAAAAATACATACACATGGAGATTGGAACACTACTGAGTAGAGGGACAGACACAGAGACATTGAGATTGGAACACTACTGAGAAGAGGGACAGACACAGAGACATGGAGATTGGAACACTACAGAGGAGAATGACAGACACAGAGACGTAGATATTGAAATGCTACTGAGGAGAGTGACAGACACAGAGACATGGATATTGGAACACTACTGAGGAGAAGGACAGACACAGAGACATGGAGATTGGAACACTACTGAGGAGAGGGACAGACACAGAGAAATGGATATTAGAACGCTACTGAGGAGAGGGACAGACACAGAGACAATGAGATTGGAACAAAACTGAGGAGAGGGACAGACACAGACACAGAGACATGGAGATTGGAACGCTATTGAGGAGAGGGACAGACACAAACACATGGAGATTGGAAGACTACTGAGGAGAGGGACAGACACAGAGACATGGAGATTGGAACACTACTGAGGAGAGGGACAGACACATAGACACAGAGATTGGAACACTACTGAGGAGAGGGACAGACACAGACAAAGAGACATGGAGATTGGAACACTACTGAGTAGAGGGAAAAATACAGACACGTGGAGATTGTAAAGCTACAGAGGAGAGGGACAGACACAGAGACATTGAGATTGGAATGCTACTGAGGAGAGGGACAGACACGGAGACATGGAGATAGAACACTACTGAGGAGAGGGACAGACACAGAGACATGGAGATTGGAACACTACTGAGGATAGGGACAAACAGAGAAATAGACATGGAGATTGGAACACTACTGAGGAGAGGGACAGACACAGACACATGGAGATTGGAACACTACTGATGAGAGGGACAGACACAGAGACATGGAGATTGGAATGCTACTGAGAAAAGGGACAGACACAGAGACATGGAGATTGGAACACTACTGAGGAGAGGGACAGACACAGAGACATGGACATTGCAACGCTACTGAGGAGAGGGACAGACACAGAGACATGGACATTTCAACGCTACTGAGGAGAGGGACAGACACAGAGACTGAAGATTGGAACACTACTGGGGAGAGGGAAAAACACAGACACAGCGACATGGAGATTGGAATGCTACTGAGAGAGGGACAGACAAAGAGACATGGAGTTTAGAACACTACTGAGGAGAGGGACCGAGACATGGAGATTGGAACACTACTGAGGAGAAGTACAGACACAGAGACATGGAGATTGGAACACAACTGAGGAGAGGGACAGACACAAACACAGAGATATGGAGATTGGAACGTTACTGAGGTGAGGGACAGACACAGAGACAAAGACATGGAGATTGGAACACTACAGATGAGATGGACAGACACAGACACAGAGACATGGAGATTGGAACAATACTGAGTAGAGGGACAGACACAGATACATTGAGATTGGAACACTACTGAGAAGAGGGACAGACACAGAGACATGGAGATTGGAACACTACAGAGGAGAATGACAGACACTGAGACGTAGATATTGAAATGCTACTGAGGAGAGTGACAGACACAGAGACATGGATATTGGAACACTACTGAGGAGAGGGACAGACACAGAGAAATGGAGATTTGAACGATACTGAGGAGAGAGACTAACACAGAGACATGGAGATTGGAACACTACTGAGGAGATGGAAAAACACAGACACAGAGACATGGAGATTGGAACACTACTGAGGAGAGGGACAGACACAGATACATGGACATTGCAACGCTACTGGGGAGAGGGACAAACACAGCGACATGGAGATTGGAATGCTACTGAGAGAGGGACAGACACAGAGACATGGAGTTTAGAACACTACTGAGGAGAGGGACAGTGACATGGAGATTTGAACACACTGAGGAGAAGTACAGACACAGAGACATGGAGATTGGAACACAACTGAGGAGAGGGACAGACACAAACACAGAGATATGGAGATTGGAACGTTACTGAGGTGAGGGACAGACACAGAGACAAAGACATGGATATTGGAACACCACAGAGGAGATGGACAGACACAGACACAGAAACATGGAGATTGGAACAATACTGAGTAGAGGGACAGACACAGATACATTGAGATTGGAACACTACTGTGAAGAGGGACAGACACAGAGACATTGAGATTGGAACACTACAGAGGAGAATGACAGACACAGAGACGTAGATATTGAAATGCTACTGAGGAGAGTGACAGACACAGAGACATGGATATTGGAACACTACTGAGGAGAGGGACAGACACAGAGAAATGGAGATTTGAACGATACTGAGGAGAGAGACTAACACAGAGACATGGAGATTGGAACACTACTGAGGAGATGGAAAAACACAGACACAGAGACATGGAGATTGGAACACTACTGAGGAGAGGGACAGACACAGATACATGGACATTGCAACGCTACTGGGGAGAGGGACAAACACAGCGACATGGAGATTGGAATGCTACTGAGAGAGGGACAGACACAGAGACATGGAGTTTAGAACACTACTGAGGAGAGGGACAGTGACATGGAGATTTGAACACTACTGAGGAGAAGTACAGACACAGAGACATGGAGATTGGAACACAACTGAGGAGAGGGACAGACACAAACACAGAGATATGGAGATTGGAACGTTACTGAGGTGAGGGACAGACACAGAGACAAAGACATGGATATTGGAACACCACAGAGGAGATGGACAGACACAGACACAGAAACATGGAGATTGGAACAATACTGAGTAGAGGGACAGACACAGATACATTGAGATTGGAACACTACTGTGAAGAGGGACAGACACAGAGACATTGAGATTGGAACACTACAGAGGAGAATGACAGACACAGAGACGTAGATATTGAAATGCTACTGAGGAGAGTGACAGACACAGAGACATGGAGATTGGAACACTACTGAGGAGATGGACAGACACATAGACATGGAGATTGGAACACTACTGAGGAGAGGGACAGACATAGACAGAGAGACATGGAGATTGGAACACTACAGAGGAGAGGGAATAATACAGACACGTGGAGATTGTAAAGCTACTGAGGAGAGGGACAGACACAGAGACATGGAGATTGGAATGCTACTGAGGAGAGGGACAGACACAGACACATGGAGATTGGAACACTACTGAGTAGAGGGACAGACACAGAGACATTGAGATTGGAACACTACTGAGAAGAGGGACAGACAGAGACATGGAGATTGGAACACTACAGAGGTGAATGACATACACAGAGACGTAGATATTGAAATATTACTGAGGAGAGTGACAGACACAGAGACATGGATATTGGAACACTACTGAGGAGAGGGACAGACACAGAGAAATGGAGATTAGAACGCTACTGAGGAGAGGGAGAGACACAGAGACAATGAGATTGGAACACAACTGAGGAGAGGGACAGACACAGACACAGAGACATGTAGATTGGAACACTACTGAGGAGAGGGACAGACACAGAAAAATGGAGATTGGAACGATACTGAGGAGAGGGACAGACATTTAGACATGGAGATTGGAACACAACTGAGGAGAGGGACAGACACAGACACAGAGACATGGAGATTTGAACGGTACTGAGGAGAGGGACAGACACAAACACATGGAGATTGGAACACTACTGAGGAGAGGGACAGACACAGAGACATGGAGATTGGAACACTACTGAGGAGAGGGACAGACACATAGACATGGAGATTGGAACACTACTGAGGAGAGGGACAGACATAGACAAAGAGACATGGAGATTGGAACACTACTGAGGAGAGGGAAAATACAGACACGTGCAGATTGTAAAGCTACAGAGGAGAGGGACAGACACAGAGACATGGATATTGGAATGCTACTGAGGAGAGGGACAGACACGGAGACATGGAGATAGAACACTACTGAGGAGAGGGACAGACACAGAGACATGGAGATTGGAACACTACTGAGGATAGGGACAAACAGAGAAATAGATATGGAGATTGGAACACTACTGAGGAGAGGGACAGACACAGACACATGGAGATTGGAACACTACTGATGAGAGTGACAGACACAGAGACATGGAGATTGGAATGCTACTGAGAAAAGGGACAGACACAGAGAAATGGAGATTGGAACACTACTGAGGAGACGGAAAAACACAGACACAGAGACATGGAGATTGGAACACTACTGAGGAGAGGGACAGACACAGATACATGGACATTGCAACGCTACTGGGGAGAGGGACAAACACAGCGACATGGAGATTGGAATGCTACTGAGAGAGGGACAGACACAGAGACATGGAGTTTAGAACACTACTGAGGAGAGGGACAGTGACATGGAGATTGGAACACTACTGAGGAGAAGTACAGACACAGAGACATGGAGATTGGAACACAACTGAGGAGAGGGACAGACACAAACACAGAGATATGGAGATTGGAACGTTACTGAGGTGAGGGACAGACACAGAGACAAAGACATGGAGATTGGAACACCACAGAGGAGATGGACAGACACAGACACAGAGACATGGAGATTGGAACAATACTGAGTAGAGGGACAGACACAGATACATTGAGATTGGAACACTACTGTGAAGAGGGACAGACACAGAGACATTGAGATTGGAACACTACAGAGGAGAATGACAGACACAGAGACGTAGATATTGAAATGCTACTGAGGAGAGTGACAGACACAGAGACATGGATATTGGAACACTACTGAGGAGAGGGACAGACACAGAGAAATGGAGATTGGAACGCTACTGAGGAGAGGGACAGACATTCAGACACAGAGACATGGAGATTGGAACACTACTGAGGAGAGGGACAGACACAGAGACAATGAGATTGGAACACAACTGAGGAGAGGGACAGACACAGACACAGAGACATGGAGATTGGAACAATACTGAGGAGAGGGACAGACACAGAGACATGGAGATTGGAAACACTACTGAGGAGAGGGACAGTAGACAAAGAGACATGGAGATTGGAACGATACTGAGGAGAGGGACAGACATTTGACATGGAGATTGGAAACATACTGAGGAGAGGGACAGACACAGACACAGAGACATGGAGATTGGAACACTACTGAGGAGAGGGACAGACACAGACACATGGAGATTGGAACACCACTGAGGAGAGGGACAGACACAGAGACATGGAGATTGGAACACTACTGAGGAGAGGGACAGACACATAGACATGGAGATTGGAACACTACTGAGGAGAGGGACAGACATAGACAAAGAGACATGGAGATTGGAACACTACTGAGGAGAGGGAAAAATACAGACACGTGCAGATTGTAAAGCTACAGAGGAGAGGGACAGACACAGATACATGGATATTGGAATGCTACTGAGGAGAGGGACAGACACGGAGACATGAAGATAGAACACTACTGAGGAGAGGGACAGACACAGAGACATGGAGATTGGAACACTACTGAGGATAGGGACAAACAGAGAGATAGACATGAGATTGGAACACACTGAGGAGACGGAAAAGCACAGACACAGAGACATGGAGATTGGAACACTACTGAGGAGAGGGACAGACACAGATACATGGACATTGCAACGCTACTGGGGAGAGGGACAAACACAGAAATAGACATGGAAATTGGAACACTACTGAGGAGAGGGACAGACACAGACACATGGAGATTGGAACACTACTGAGGAGAGTGACAGACACAGAGACATGGAGATTGGAATGCTACTGAGAGAGGGACAGACACAGAGACATGGAGTTTAGAACACTACTGAGGAGAGGGACAGTAGACATGGAGATTGGAACACTACTGAGAGAGAGAAGAGACACAGAGACATGGAGATTGGAACACAACTGAGGAGAGGGACAGACACAAACACAGGATATGGAGATTGGAACGCTACTGAGGTGAGGGACAGACAGAGACAAAGACATGGAGATTGGAACACCACAGAGGAGATGGACAGACACAGACACAGAGACATGGAGATTGGAACAATACTGAGTAGAGGGACAGACACAGATACATTGAGATTGGAACACTACTGTGAAGAGGGACAGACACAGAGACATGGAGTTTAGAACACTACTGAGGAGAGGGACAGTGACATGGAGATTGGAACACTACTGAGGAGAAGTACAGACACAGAGACATGGAGATTGGAACACAACTGAGGAGAGGGACAGACACAAACACAGAGATATGGAGATTGGAACGTTACTGAGGTGAGGGACAGACACAGAGACAAAGACATGGAGATTGGAACACCACAGAGGAGATGGACAGACACAGACACAGAGACATGGAGATTGGAACAATACTGAGGAGAGGGACAGACACAGATACATTGGACATTTGGAACACTACTGTGAAGAGGGACAGACACAGAGACATTGAGATTGGAACACTACAGAGGAGAATGACAGACACAGAGACGTAGATATTGAAATGCTACTGAGGAGAGTGACAAACAGAGACATGGATATTGGAACACTACTGAGGAGAGGGACAGACACAGAGAAATGGAGATTGGAACGCTACTGAGGAGAGGGACAGACTCAGAAACAGAGACATGGAGATTGGAACACTACTGAGGAGAGGGACAGACACAGAGACAATGAGATTGGAACACAACTGAGGAGAGGGACAGACACAGACACAGAGACATGGAGATTGGAACAATACTGAGGAGAGGGACAGACACAGAGACATGGAGATTGGAACACTACTGAGGAGAGGGACAGACACAGAGACATGGAGATTGGAACGATACTGAGGAGAGGGACAGACATTTAGACATGGAGATTGGAACACAACTGAGGAGAGGGACAGACACAGACACAGAGACATGGAGATTGGAACGCTACTGAGGAGAGGGACAGACACAAACACATGGAGATTGGAACACTACTGAGGAGAGGGACAGACACAGAGACATGGAGATTGGAACACTACTGAGGAGAGGGACAGACACATAGACATGGAGATTGGAACACTACTGAGGAGAGGGACAGACATAGACAAAGAGACATGGAGATTGGAACACTACTGAGGAGAGGGAAAAATACAGACACGTGCAGATTGTAAAGCTACAGAGGAGAGGGACAGACACAGAGACATGGATATTGGAATGCTACTGAGGAGAGGGACAGACACGGAGACATGGAGATAGAACACTACTGAGGAGAGGGACAGACACAGAGACATGGAGATTGGAACACTACTGAGGATAGGGACAAACAGAGAAATAGACATGGAGATTGGAACACTACTGAGGAGAGGGACAGACACAGACACATGGAGATTGGAACACTACTGATGAGAGTGACAGACACAGAGACATGGAGATTGGAATGCTACTGAGAAAGGGACAGACACAGAGACATGGAGATTGGAACACTACTGAGGAGACGGAAAAACACAGACACAGAGACATGGAGATTGGAACACTACTGAGGAGAGGGACAGACACAGATACATGGACATTGCAACACTACTGGGGAGAGGGACAAACAGAGACATGGAGATTGGAATGCTACTGAGAAAGGGACAGACACAGAGACATGGAGATTGGAACACTACTGAGGAGACGGAGAAACACAGACACAGAGACATGGAGATTGGAACACTACTGAGGAGAGGGACAGACACAGATACATGGACATTGCAACGCTACTGGGGAGAGGGACAAACAGAGAAATAGACATGGAGATTGGAACACTACTGAGGAGAGGGACAGACACAGACACATGGAGATTGGAACACTACTGATGAGAGTGACAGACACAGAGACATGGAGATTGGAATGCTACTGAGAGAGGGACAGACACAGAGACATGGAGTTTAGAACACTACTGAGGAGAGGGACAGTGACATGGAGATTGGAACACTACTGAGGAGAAGTACAGACACAGAGACATGGAGATTGGAACACAACTGAGGAGAGGGACAGACACAAACACAGAGATATGGAGATTGGAACGCTACTGAGGAGAGGGACAGACACAGAGACAAAGACATGGAGATTGGAACACCACAGAGGAGATGGACAGACACAGACACAGAGACATGGAGATTGGAACAATACTGAGTAGAGGGACAGACACAGATACATTGAGATTGGAACACTACTGTGAAGAGGGACAGACACAGAGACATTGAGATTGGAACACTACAGAGGAGAATGACAGACACAGAGACGTAGATATTGAAATGCTACTGAGGAGAGTGACAGACACAGAGACATGGATATTGGAACACTACTGAGGAGAGGGACAGACACAGAGAAATGGAGATTGGAACGCTACTGAGGAGAGGGACAGACATTCAGACACAGAGACATGGAGATTGGAACACTACTGAGGAGAGTGACAGACACAGATACATGGAGATTGGAACACTACTGAGGAGAGGGACAGACACAGACACAGAGACATGGAGATTGGAACACTACTGAGGAGACGGACAGACACATAGACATGGAGATTGGAACGCTGCTGAGGAGAGGGACAGACATAGACAAAGAGACATGGAGATTGGAACACTACAGAGGAGAGGGAAAAATACAGACATATGGAGATTGTAAAGATACTGAGGAGAGGGACAGACATTTAGACATAGAGATTAGAACACTACTGAGGAGAGGGACAGACACAGAGACATGGAGATTGGAACGCTACTGAGGAGAGGGACAGACACAGAGACATGGAGATTGGAACACTACTGAGGAGAGGGACAGACATTTAGACATGGAGATTGGAACACTACTGAGGAGAGGGACAGACACAGACACAGAAACATGAAGATTGGAACGCTACTGAGGAGAGGGACAGACACAGAGAAATGGAGATTGGAACACTACTGAGGAGAGGGACAGACACAGACACAGAGACATGGAGATTGGAACACTAATGAGGAGAGGGACAGACACAGAGACATGGAGATTGGAACACTACTGAGAAGAGGGACAGACACAAGAGACATGGAGATTGGAACACTACAGAGGAGAAGGACAGACACAGAGATGTAGAGATTGGAATGCTACTGATGAGAGTGACAGACACAGGGACATGGATATTGGAACACTGCTGAGGAGAGGGACAGACACAGAGACATGGAGATTGGAACGCTACTGAGGAGAGGGATAGACCTTTTGACATTGAAATTGGAACACAACTGAGGAGAGGGACAGACACAGACACAGAGACATGGTGATTGGAACGCTACTGAGGAGAGGGACAGACACGGAGACATGTAGATTGGAACACTACTGAGGAGAGGGACAGAAACAGACACAGAGACATGGAGATTGGAACACTACTGAGGAGAGGGACAGACACATAGACATGGAGATTGGAACACTATTGAGGAGAGAGACAGACATAGACAAAGAGACATGGAGATTGGAACACTAATGAGGAGAGGGACAGATACAGACACATAGGAGATTGGAACACTACTGAGGAAAGGGACAGACACAGAGACATGGAGACTGGAATGCTACTGAGAAAAGGGACAGACACAGAGACATGGAGATTGGAACACTACTGAGGAGAGGATAAAAACACAGACACAGAGACATGGAGATTGGAACGCTACTGAGGAGAGGGACAGACACAGAGACATGGAGATTGGAACGCTACTGAGGAGAGGGACATACACAGAGACATGGAGATTGGAACGCTACTGAAGAGAGGGACAGACATTTAGACATGGAGATTGGAACACTACTGAGTAGAGGGACAGACACAGACACATGGAGATTAGAACGCTACTGAGGAGAGGGACAGACACAGAGACTTGTAGATTGGAACACTACTGGGGAGAGGGATAGACACAGACACAGAGACATGGAGATTGGAACACTACTGAGGAGAGGGACAGACACAGAGATATGGAGATTGGAACACTACTGAGGAGAGGGACAGACACAAGAGACATGGAGATTGGAACACTACAGAGGAGAAGGACAGACACAGAGATGTAGAGATTGGAATGCTACTGAGGAGAGTGACAGACACAGGGACATGGATATTGGAACACTACTGAGGAGAGGGACAGACAAAGAGACTTGGAGATTGGAACACTACTGAGGAGAGGGACAGACACAGAGACATGTAGATTGGAACACTACTGGGGAGAGGGATAGACACAGACACAGAGACATGGAGATTAGAACACTACTGAGGAGAGGGACAGACACAGAGATATGGAGATTGGAACACTACTGAGGAGAGGGAGACACAGACACAGAGACATGGCGATTGGAACACTACTGAGGAGAGGGACAGACACAGAGACATGGAGATTGGAACACTACTGAGGAGAGGGACAGACACAGAGACATGGAGATTGGAACACTACAGAGGAGAGATGACAGACACAGAGACATAGAGATTGAAATGCTACTGAGGAGAGTGACAGACTCAGAGACCTGGATATTGGAAACACTACTGAGGAGAGGGACAGACACAGAGACATGGAGATTGGAACGCTACTGAGGAGAGGGACAGACATTCAGACATGGAGATTTGAACACAACTGAGGAGAGGGACAGACACAGAGACTTGAAGATTGGAAAACTACTGAGGAGAGGGACAGACACAGAGACATGGAGATTGGAACACTACAGAGGAGAGGGACAGACACAGATACATGGAGATTGGAACACTACTGAGGAGAGGGACAGACACAGACACAGAGACATGGAGATTGGAACACTACTGAGGAGAGGGACAGACACATAGACATGGAGATTGGAACGCTGCTGAGGAGAGGGACAGACATAGACAAAGAGACATGGAGATTGGAACACTACAGAGGAGATGGAAAAATACAGACATATGGAGATTGTAAAGATACTGAGGAGAGGGACAGACATTTAGACATGGAGATTAGAACACTACTGAGGAGAGGGACAGACACAGAGACATTGAGATTGGAACACAACTGAGGAGAGGGACAGACACAGACACAGAGACATGGAGATTGGAACGCTACTGAGGAGAGGGACAGACACAGAGACACGGAAATTGGAACACTACTGAGGAGAGGGACAGACACAGACACAGAGACATGGAGATTGGAACACTAATGAGGAGAGGGACAGACACAGAGACATGGAGATTGGAACACTACTGAGAAGAGGGACAAACACAAGAGACATGGAGATTGGAACACTACAGAGGAGAAGGACAGACACAGAGATGTAGAGATTGGAATGGCTACTGAGGAGAGGGACAGACACAGAGACATGGATATTGGAACACTACTGGAGGAGAGGGACAGACACAGAGACATGGAGATTGGAACGCTACTGAGGAGAGGGATAGACATTAGACATTGGAGATTGGAACACAACTGGAGGAGAGGGACAGACACAGACACATAGAGATTGGAACGATACTGGAGGAGAGGGACAGACACGGAGACATGGAGATTGGAACACTACTGAGGAGAGGGACAGAACAGACACAGAGACATGGAGATTGGAACACTACTGAGGAGAGGGACAGACACATAGACATGGAGATTGGAACACTATTGGGGAGAGAGACAGACATAGACAAAGAGACATGGAGATTGGAACACTAATGAGGAGAGGGACAGATACAGACACATAGGAGATTGGAACACTACTGAGGAGAGGGACAGACACAGAGACATGGAGATTGGAACACTACTGAGGAGAGGGACAGACAAAGAGACTTGGAGATTGGAACACTACTGAGGAGAGGGACAGACACAGAGACATGTAGATTGGAACACTACTGGGGAGAGGGATAGACACAGACACAGAGACATGGAGATTGGAACACTACTGAGGAGAGGGACAGACACAGAGACATGGAGATTGGAACACTACTGAGGAGAGGGACAGACACAGACACAGAGACATGGCGATTGGAACACTACTGAGGAGAGGGACAGACACAGAGACATGGAGATTAACACTACTGAGAAGAGGGACAGACACAGAGACATGGAGATTGGAACACTACAGAGGAGAATGACAGACACAGAGACATAGATATTGAAATGCTACTGAGGAGAGTGACAGACACAGAGACATGGATATTGGAACACTACTGAGGAGAGGGACAGACACAGAGAAATGGAGATTGGAACGCTACTGAGGAGAGGGACAGACATTCAGACATGAAGATTTGAACACAACTGAGTAGAGGGACAGACACAGAGACTTGAAGATTGGAAAACTACTGAGGAGGGACAGACACAGAGACATGGAGATTGGAACACTACCGAGGAGAGGGACAGACACAGATACATGGAGATTGGAACACTACTGAGGAGAGGGACAGACACAGACACAGAGACATGGAGATTGGAACACTACTGAGGAGAGGGACAGACACATAGACATGGAGATTGGAACGCTGCTGAGGAGAGGGACAGACATAGACAAAGAGACATGGAGATTGGAACACTACAGAGGAGATGGAAAAATACAGACATATGGAGATTGTAAAGATACTGAGGAGAGGGACAGACATTTAGACATGGAGATTAGAACACTACTGAGGAGAGGGACAGACGCAGAGACATTGAGATTGGAACACAACTGAGGAGAGGGACAGACACAGACACAGAGACATGGAGATTGGAACGCTACTGAGGAGAGGGACAGACACAGAGACACGGAAATTGGAACACTACTGAGGAGAGGGACAGACACAGACACAGAGACATGGAGATTGGAACACTAATGAGGAGAGGGACAGACACAGAGACATAGAGATTGGAACACTACTGAGAAGAGGGACAGACACAAGAGACATGGAGATTGGAACACTACAGAGGAGAAGGACAGACACAGAGATGTAGAGATTGGAATGCTACTGAGGAGAGTGACAGACACAGGGACATGGATATTGGAACACTGCTGAGGAGAGGGACAGACACAGAGACATGGAGATTGGAACGCTACTGAGGAGAGGGATAGACATTTTGACATTGAAATTGGAACACAACTGAGGAGAGGGACAGACACAGACACATAGACATGGTGATTGGAACGATACTGAGGAGAGGGACAGACACGGAGACATGTAGATTGGAACACTACTGAGGAGAGGGACAGAAACAGACACAGATACATGGAGATTGGAACACTACTGAGGAGAGGGACAGACACATAGACATGGAGATTGGAACACTATTGGGGAGAGAGACAGACATAGACAAAGAGACATGGAGATTGGAACACTAATGAGGAGAGGGACAGATACAGACACATAGGAGATTGGAACACTACTGAGGAAAGGGACAGACACAGAGACATGGAGATTGGAATGCTACTGAGAAAAGGGACAGACACAGAGACATGGAGATTGGAACACTACTGAGGAGAGGGAAAAACACAGACACAGAGACATGGAGATTGGAACGATACTGAGGAGAGGGACAGACACAGAGACATGGAGATTGGAACGCTACTGAGGAGAGGGACATACACAGAGACAAGGAGATTGGAACGCTACTGAAGAGAGGGACAGACATTTAGACATGGAGATTGGAACACTACTGAGGAGAGGGACAGACACAGACACATGGAGATTGGAACGCTACTGAGGAGAGGGACAGACACAGAGACTTGGAGATTGGAACACTACTGAGGAGAGGGACAAACACAGAGACATGTAGATTGGAACACTACTGGGGAGAGGGATAGACACAGACACAGAGACATGGAGATTGGAACACTACTGAGGAGAGGGACAGACACAGAGATATGGAGATTGGAACACTACTGAGGAGAGGGACAGACACAGACACAGAGACATGGAGATTGGAACACTACTGGGGGGGACAGAGTACACTACTGAGGAGAGGGACAGACACATACACATGGAGATTGGAACACTACTGAGGAGAGGGACAGACATAGACAAAGAGACATGGAGATTGGAACACTACTGAGGAGAGGGAAAAATACAGACACATGGAGATTGTAAAGCTACAGAGGAGAGGGACAGACACAGAGTAATGGAGATTGGAATGGTACTGAGGAGAGGGACAGACACAGAGACATGGAGATTGGAAGACTACTGAGGAGAGGGACAGACAAAGAGACATGGAGATTAGAACACTACTGAGCAGAGAGACAGACACAGAGTCATGGAGATTGGAACACTACTGAGGAGAGGGACAGATACAGACACATGGAGATTGGAACACTACTAAGGAGAGGGACAGACACAGAGACATGGAGATTGGAATGCTACTGAGAAAAGGGACAGACACAGAGACATGGATATTGGAACAATACTGAGGAGAGGGACAGACAGAGAGACATGGAGATTGGAATGCTACTGAGGAGAGGGACAGACACAGAGACATGGAGATTGGAACACTACTGAGGAGAGTGACAGACACAGAGACATGGAGATTGGAACACTACTGAGGAGAGGGACAGACATAGATACATGGAGATTAGAACACTACAGAGGAGAGGGACAGACACTGACACAGAAACATGGAGATTGGAACACTACTGAGGAGAGGGACAGACTCTGAGACTTGGAGATTGGAAAACTACTGAGGAGAGGGACAGACACAGAGACATGGAGATTGGAACACTACAGAGGAGAGGGACAGACACAGATACATGGAGATTGGAAAACTACTGAGGAGAGGGACAGACACAGAGACATGGAGATTGGAACACTACAGAGGAGAGGGACAGACACAGATACATGGAGATTGGAACACTACAGAGGAGAGGGACAGACACAGATACATGGAGATTGGAACACTACTGAGGAGAGGGACAGACACAGACACAGAGACATGGAGATTGGAACACTACTGAGGAGAGGGACAGACACATAGACATGGAGATTGGAACGCTGCTGAGGAGAGGGACAGACATAGACAAAGAGACATGGAGATTGGAACACTACAGAGGAGAGGGGAAAATACAGACATATGGAGATTGTAAAGATACTGAGGAGAGGGACAGACATTTAGACATGGAGATTAGAACACTACTGAGGAGAGGGACAGACACAGAGACATTGAGATTGGAACACAACTGAGGAGAGGGACAGACACAGACACAGAGACATGGAGATTGGAACGCTACTGAGGAGAGGGACAGACACAGAGACATGTAGATTGGAACACTACTGGGGAGAGGGATAGACACAGACACAGAGACATGGAGATTGGAACACTACTGAGGAGAGGGACAGACACAGAGATATGGAGATTGGAACACTACTGAGGAGAGGGACAGACACAGACACAGAGACATGGAGATTGGAACACTACTGAGGAGAGGGACAGACACAGAGACATGGAGATTAACACTACTGAGGAGAGGGACAGACACATACACATGGAGATTGGAACACTACTGAGGAGAGGGACAGACATAGACAAAGAGACATGGAGATTGGAACACTACTGAGGAGAGGGACAGACACAGAGTAATGGAGATTGGAATGGTACTGAGGAGAGGGACAGACACAGAGACATGGAGATTGGAAGACTACTGAGGAGAGGGACAGACAAAGAGACATGGAGATTAGAACACTACTGAGCAGAGAGACAGACACAGAGTCATGGAGATTGGAACACTACTGAGGAGAGGGACAGATACAGACACATGGAGATTGGAACACTACTAAGGAGAGGGACAGACACAGAGACATGGAGATTGGAATGCTACTGAGAAAAGGGACAGACACAGAGACATGGATATTGGAACAATACTGAGGAGAGGGACAGACACAGAGACATGGAGATTGGAATGCTACTGAGGAGAGGGACAGACACAGAGACATGGAGATTGGAACACTACTGAGGAGAGTGACAGACACAGAGACATGGAGATTGGAACACTACTGAGGAGAGGGACAGACATAGATACATGGAGATTAGAACACTACAGAGGAGAGGGACAGACACTGACACAGAAACATGGAGATTGGAACACTACTGAGGAGAGGGACAGACTCTGAGACTTGGAGATTGGAAAACTACTGAGGACAGACACTGACACAGAAACATGGAGATTGGAACACTACTGAGTAGAGGGACAGACACAGAGACTTGAAGATTGGAAAACTACTGAGGAGAGGGACAGACACAGAGACATGGAGATTGGAACACTACAGAGGAGAGGGACAGACACAGATACATGGAGATTGGAACACTACTGAGGAGAGGGACAGACACAGACACAGAGACATGGAGATTGGAACACTACTGAGGAGAGGGACAGACACAGAGACGTAAAGATTGGAATGCTACTGAGGAGAGTGACAGACACAGAGACATGGAGATTGGAACACTACAGAGGAGAGGGGAAAATACAGACATATGGAGATTGTAAAGATACTGAGGAGAGGGACAGACATTTAGACATGGAGATTAGAACACTACTGAGGAGAGGGACAGACACAGAGACATTGAGATTGGAACACAACTGAGGAGAGGGACAGACACAGACACAGAGACATGGAGATTGGAACGCTACTGAGGAGAGGGACAGACACAGAGACACGGAAATTGGAACACTACTGAGGAGAGGGATAGAAACAGATACATGGAGATTGGAACACTACTGAGGAGAGGGACAGACACAGACACAGAAACATGAAGATTGGAACACTACTGAGGAGAGGGACAGACACAGAGAAATGGAGATTGGAACACTACTGAGGAGAGGGACAGACACAGACACAGAGACATGGAGATTGGAACACTAATGAGGAGAGGGACAGACACAGAGACATAGAGATTGGAACACTACTGAGAAGAGGGACAGACACAAGAGACATGGAGATTGGAACACTACAGAGGAGAAGGACAGACACAGAGATGTAGAGATTGGAATGGTACTGAGGAGAGTGACAGACACAGGGACATGGATATTGGAACACTGCTGAGGAGAGGGACAGACACAGAGACATGGAGATTGGAACGCTACTGAGGAGAGGGATAGACATTTTGACATTGAAATTGGAACACAACTGAGGAGAGGGACAGACACAGACACAGAGACATGGTGATTGGAACGATACTGAGGAGAGGGACAACACGGAGACATGTAGATTGGAACACTACTGAGGAGAGGGACAGAAACAGACACAGAGACATGGAGATTGGAACACTACTGAGGAGAGGGACAGACACATAGACATGGAGATTGGAACACTATTGGGGAGAGAGACAGACATAGACAAAGAGACATGGAGATTGGAACACTAATGAGGAGAGGGACAGATACAGACACATAGGAGATTGGAACACTACTGAGGAAAGGGACAGACACAGAGACATGGAGATTGGAATGCTACTGAGAAAAGGGACAGACACAGAGACATGGAGATTGGAACGCTACTGAGGAGAGGGACAGACACAGAGACATGGAGACTGGAACGCTACTGAGGAGAGGGACATACACAGAGACATGGAGATTGGAACGCTACTGAGGAGAGAGACAGACATTTAGACATGGAGATTGGAACACTACTGAGGAGAGGGACAGACACAGACACATGGAGATTGGAACGCTACTGAGGAGAGGGACAGACACAGAGACTTGGAGATTGGAACACTACTGAGGAGAGGGACAAACACAGAGACATGTAGATTGGAACACTACTGGGGAGAGGGATAGACACAGACACAGAGACATGGAGATTGGAACACTACTGAGGAGAGGGACAGACACAGAGATATGGAGATTGGAACACTACTGAGGAGAGGGACAGACACAGACACAGAGACATGGAGATTAACACTACTGAGGAGAGGGACAGACACATACACATGGAGATTGGAACACGACTGAGGAGAGGGACAGACATAGACAAAGAGACATGGAGATTGGAACACTACTGAGGAGAGGGAAAAATACAGACACATGGAGATTGTAAAGCTACTGAGGAGAGGGACAGACACAGAGTAATGGAGATTGGAATGGTACTGAGGAGAGGGACAGACACAGAGACATGGAGATTGGAAGACTACTGAGGAGAGGGACAGACAAAGAGACATGGAGATTAGAACACTACTGAGCAGAGAGACAGACACAGAGTCATGGAGATTGGAACACTACTGAGGAGAGGGACAAACACAGAGACATGTAGATTGGAACACTACTGGGGAGAGGGATAGACACAGACACAGAGACATGGAGATTGGAACACTACTGAGGAGAGGGACAGACACAGAGATATGGAGATTGGAACACTACTGAGGAGAGGGACAGACACAGACACAGAGACATGGAGATTAACACTACTGAGGAGAGGGACAGACACATACACACGGAGATTGGAACACGACTGAGGAGAGGGACAGACATAGACAAAGAGACATGGAGATTGGAACACTACTGAGGAGAGGGAAAAATACAGACACATGGAGATTGTAAAGCTACTGAGGAGAGGGACAGACACAGAGTAATGGAGATTGGAATGGTACTGAGGAGAGGGACAGACACAGAGACATGGAGATTGGAAGACTACTGAGGAGAGGGACAGACAAAGAGACATGGAGATTAGAACACTACTGAGCAGAGAGACAGACACAGAGTCATGGAGATTGGAACACTACTGAGGATAGGGACAGACACAGACAAATAGACGTGGAGATTGGAACACTACTGAGGAGAGGGACAGATACAGACACATGGAGATTGGAACACTACTGAGGAGAGGGACAGACACAGAGACATGGAGATTGGAATGCTACTGAGAAAAGGGACAGACACAGAGACATGGATATTGGAACAATACTGAGGAGAGGGACAGACACAGAGACATGGAGATTGGAACACTACTGAGGAGAGGGACAGACACAGACACATGGAGATTGGAACGCTACTGAGGAGAGGGACAGACACAGAGACTTGGAGATTGGAACACTACTGAGGAGAGGGACAAACACAGAGACATGTAGATTGGAACACTACTGGGGAGAGGGATAGACACAGACACAGAGACATGGAGATTGGAACACTACTGAGGAGAGAGACAGACACAGAGTCATGGAGATTGGAACACTAATGAGGATAGGGACAGACACAGACAAATAGACGTGGAGATTGGAACACTACTGGGGAGAAGGGATAGACACAGACAAAGAGACATGGAGATTAGAACACTACTGAGCAGAGAGACAGACACAGAGTCATGGAGATTGGAACACTACTGAGGATAGGGACAGACACAGACAAATAGACGTGGAGATTGGAACACTACTGAGGAGAGGGACAGATACAGACACATGGAGATTGGAACACTACTGAGGAGAGGGACAGACACAGAGACATGGAGATTGGAATGCTACTGAGAAAAGGGACAGACACAGAGACATGGATATTGGAACAATACTGAGGAGAGGGACAGACACAGAGACATGGAGATTGGAATGCTACTGAGGAGAGGGACAGACACAGAGACATGGAGATTGGAACACTACTGAGGAGAGGGACAGACACAGAGACATGGAGATTGGAACACTACTGAGGAGAGGGACAGACATAGATACATGGAGATTAGAACACTACAGAGGAGAGGGACAGACACTGACACGGAAACATGGAGATTGGAACACTACTGAGGAGAGGGACAGACTCTGAGACTTGGAGATTGGAAAACTACCGAGGACAGACACTGACACAGAAACATGGAGATTGGAACACTACTGAGGAGAGGGACAGACTCTGAGACTTGGAGATTGGAAAACTACTGAGGAGAGGGACAGACACAGAGACATTGAGATTGGAACAGTACTGGGGAGAGGGACAGACACAGACACGGAGACATGGAGATTGGAACACTACTGAGGAGAGGGAAAGACACAGAGACATGGAGACTGGAACACTACTGAGAAGAGGGACAGACACAAGAGACATGGAGATTGGAACACTACTGAGGAGAGGGACAGACACAGAGACGTAAAGATTGGAATGCTACTGAGGAGAGTGACAGACACAGAGACATGGATATTGGAACACTACTGAGGAGAGGGACAGACACAGAGACATGGAGATTGGAACGCTACTGAGGAGAGGGACAGACACAGAGACAATGAGATTGGAACACAACTGAGGAGTGGGACAGACACAGAGACAATGAGATTGGAACACAACTGAGGAGAGGGACAGACACAGACACAGAGACATGGAGATTGGAACGCTACTGAGGAGAGAGACAGACACAGAGATATGGAGATTGGAACGCTACTGAGGAGAGGGACAGACACAGAGACATTGAGATTGGAACACAACTGAGGAGTGGGACAGACACAGAGACAATGAGATTGGAACACAACTGAGGAGAGGGACAGACACAGACACAGAAACATGGAGATTGGAACGCTACTGAGGAGAGAGACAGACACAGAGACATGAATATTGGAACACTACTGGGGAGAGGGACAGACACAGAGACATGGAGATTGGAATGCTAATGAGGAGAGGGACAGACACGGAGACATGGAGATTGGAACACTACTGAGGAGAGGGACAGACACAGAGACATGGAGATTGGAACACTACTGAGGAGAGGGACAGACACAGACACATGGAGATTAGAACACAACTGAGGAGAGGGACAGACACAGAGACAAATACATGGAGATTGGAACACTACTGAGGAGAGGGACAGACATAGACACAGAGACATGGAGATTGGAACGCTACTGAGGAGAGGGACAGACACAGAGACATGGAGATTGGAAAACTACTGAAGAAAGGGGACAGACATAGACACAGAGACATGGAGATTAGAACACTACTGAGGAGAGGGAAAGACACAGAGACATGGAGATTGGAACGCTACTGAGGAGGGGGACAAAAACAGAGACAGAGACATGGAGATTGGAACGCTACTGAGGAGGGGGACAGACACAGATACATGGAGATTGGAATACTACTGAGGAGATGGACAGATACAGAGACATGGAGATTGGAACGCTACTGAGGAGAGGGAAAGACACAGAGACATGGAGATTGGAACGCTACTGAGGAGGGGGACAGAAACAGAGACAGAGACATGGAGATTGGAACGCTACTGAGGAGGGGGACAGACACAGATACATGGAGATTGGAACACTACTGAGGAGAAGGACAGACACAGAGAAATGGAGATTGGAACGCTACTGATGAGAGGGACAGACAAAGAGACATTGAGATTGGAATACTACTGAGGAGAGGGACAGACACAAAGACATGGAGTTTGGAACACTACTGAGAAGAGGGACAGACAAAATAGACATGGAGATTGGAACACTACTGAGGAGAGGGACAGACACAGAGACATTTAGATTGGAAAACTAATGAGGAGAAGGACAGACACAGAGACGTAGAGATTGGAATGCTACTGAGGAGAGTGACAGACACAGAGAAATGGATATTGGAACACTACTGAGGAGAGGGACATACACAGAGACATGGAGATTGGAACACTACTGAGAAGAGGGACAGACAAAAGAGACATGGAGAATGGAACACTACTGAGGAGAGGGACAGATACAGAGACATGGAGATTGGAAAACTACAGAGGAGAAGGACAGACACAGAGATGTAGAGATTGGAATGCTACTGAAGAGAGTGACAGACACAGAGACATGGATATTGGAACACTACTGAGGAGAAGGACAGACACAGAGACATGGAGATTGGAACACTACTGAGGAGAGGGACAGACTCTGAGACATGAAAATTGGAATACTACTGAGGAGAGGTACAGACACAGAGACATGGAGATTGGAACACTACTGGGGAGAGGGACAGACACAGACACAGAGACTTGGAGATTGGAACAATACTGAGGAGAGGGACAGATACAGACACATGGAGATTGGAACACTACTGAGGAGAGGGACAGACACATAGACATGGAGATTGGAATGCTACTGAGAAAAGGGACAGACACACAGACATGGATATTGGAACACTACTGAGGAGAGGGAAGAACACAGACACAGAGACGTGGAGATTGGAACGCTACTGAGGAGAGGGACAGACACAGAGACATGGACATTGGAACACTACTGAGGAGAGGGACAGACACATAGACATGGAGATTGGAACACTACTGAGGAAAGGGACATACACAGAGACAGAGACATGGAAATTGGAATGCTACAGAGGAGAGGGACGGACACAGAGACATGGAGATTGGAACACTACTGAGAAGAGGGACAGACACAAGAGACATGGAGATTGGAACACTACTGAGGAGAGGGACAGACACGGAGACATGGAGATTGGAACACTACAGAGGAGAAGGACAGACACAGAGACGTACAGATTGGAATGCTACTGAGGAGAGTGACAGACACAGAGACATGGATATTGGAACACTACTGAGGAGAGGGACAGACACAGAGACATGGAGATTGGAACGCTACTGAGGAGAGGGACAGACACAGAGACAATGAGATTGGAACAATACTGAGGTGAGGGACAGACACAGAGACATGGAAATTGGAACACTACTGAGGAGAGGGACATACACAGATACATGGAGATTGGAACACTACTGAGGAGAGGAACATACACAGAGACATGGAGATTGGAACACTACTGAGGAGAGGGACAGACAAAGAGACATGGAGATTAGAACACTACTGAGGAGAGGGACACACACAGAGACATTGAGATTGGAACACTACTGAGGAGAGGGACAGACACAGAGACATGGAGATTGGAACACTACTGGGGAGAGGGACAGACACAGACACAGAAACATGAACATTGGAACACTACTGAGGAGAGGGACAGACACAGAGACATGGAGATTGGAAAAATACTGAGGAGAAAAACAGACACAGAGACATGGAGATTGGAACACTACTGAGGAGAGGGACAGACACAGAGACCTGGAGATTGGAACACTACAGAGGAGAAGGACAGACACAGAGACATAGAGATTGGAATGCTACTGAGGAGAGTGACAGACACAGAGACATGGAGATTGGAACACTACTGAAGAGAGGGACAGACACAGAGACATAGAGATTGGAACGGTGCTGAGGAGAGGGACAAACATTTAGACATTGAGATTGGAACACAACTGAGGAGAGGGACAGACACAGACACATAGACATGGAGATTGGAACGCTACTGAGGAGAGGGACAGACCCAGAGACATGGAGATTGGAACACTACTGAGGAGTGGGACAGACAAAGAGACTTTGAGATTGGAACACTACTGAGGATAGGGACAAACACAGAGAAATAGACATGGAGATTGGAACACTACTGAGGAGAGGGACAGACACAGATACATGGAGATTGGAACACTACTGAGAAGAGGGACAGACACAGAGACATGGAGATTGGAATGCTACTGAGGAGAGGGACAGACAAAGAGACATGGAGATTGGAACGCTACTGAGGAGAGGGACAGACACAGAGACATGGAGATTGGAATGCTACTGAGGAGAGGGAAAGACACAGAGACATGGAGATTGGAACGGTACTGAGGAGGGGGACAGAAACAGAAACAGAGACATGGAGATTGGAACGCTACTGAGGAGGGGGACAGACACCGATACATGGAGATTGGAACACTACTGAGGAGAAGGACAGACACAGAGAAATGGAGATTGGAACACTACTGATGAGAGGGACAGACAAAGAGACATTGAGATTGGAATACTACTGAGGAGAGGGACAGACACAGAGACATGGAGATTGGAACACTACTGAGAAGAGGGACAGACAAAAGAGACATGGAGAGTGGAACACTACTGAGGAGAGGGACAGACACAGAGACATGGAGATTGGAAAACTACAGAGGAGAAGGACAGACACAGAGACGTAGACATTGGAATGCTACTGAGGAGAGTGACAGACACAGAGACATGGATATTGGAACACTACTGAGGAGAAGGACAGACACAGAGACATGGAGATTGGAACGCTACTGAGGAGATGGACAGACATTTAGACATGGAGATTGGAACACTACTGAGGAGAGGGACAGACACAGAGACATGGAGATTGGAACGCTACTGAGGAGAGGGACAGACACAGACACAGAGACATGGAGATTGGAACGCTACTGAGGAGAGGGACAGACACAAAGAAATGGAAATTGGAACACTACTGAGGAGAGGGACAGACACAGAAACATGGAGATTGGAACACTACTGAGGAGAGGGACAGATTCTGAGACATGGAGATTGGAACACTACTGGGGAGAGGGAGAGACACAGACACAGAGACATGGAGATGGAACACTACTAAGGAGAGGGACAGACACAGAGACATGGACATTGGAACACTACTGATGAGAGGGACAGAAACAGACACAGAGACATGGAGATTGGAACACTACTGAGGAGAGGGACAGACACAGAGACATGGAGATTGGAACACTACTGAGAAGAGGGACAGACACAAGAGACATGGAGATTGGAACACTACTGAGGAGAGGGACAGAAACAGAGACATGGAGATTGGAATGCTACTGAGGAGAGGGACAGACACAGAGACAATGAGATTTGAACACAACTGAGGAGAGGGGCAGACACAGACACAGAGACATGGAGATTGGAACGCTACGGAGGAGAGAGACAGACACAGAGACATGAAAATTGGAACACTACTGAGGAGAGGGACAGACACAGATACAGAAACATGGAGATTGGAACTCTACTGAGGAGAGGGACGGACACAGAGACTTGGAGATTGGAACAATACTGAGGAGAGGGACAGATACAGACACATGGAGATTGGAACACTACTGAGGAGAGGGACAGACACATAGACATGGAGATTGGAATGCTACTGAGAAAAGGGACAGACACAGAGACATGGATATTGGAACACTACTCAGGAGAGGGAAAAACACAGAAACAGAGACGTGGAGATTGGAACGCTACTGAGGAGAGGGACAGACACAGAGACATGGAGATTGGAACACTACTGAGAAGAGGGACAGACAAAAGAGACATGGAGATTGGAACACTACTGAGGAGAGGGACAGACACAGAGACATGGAGATTGGAAAACTACAGAGGAGAAGGACAGACACAGAGACGTAGACATTGGAATGCTACTGAGGAGAGTGACAGACACAGAGACATGGATATTGGAACACTACTGAGGAGAAGGACAGACACAGAGACATGGAGATTGGAACGCTACTGAGGAGATGGACAGACATTTAGACATGGAGATTGGAACACTACTGAGGAGAGGGACAGACACAGAGACATGGAGATTGGAACGCTACTGAGGAGAGGGACAGACACAGACACAGAGACATGGAGATTGGAACGCTACTGAGGAGAGGAACAGACACAAAGAAATGGAAATTGGAACACTACTGAGGACAGGGACAGACACAGAAACATGGAGATTGGAACACTACTGAGGAGAGGGACAGATTCTGAGACTTGGAGATTGGAAAACTACTGAGGAGAGGTACAGACACAGAGACATGGAGATTGGAACACTACTGGGGAGAGGGACAGACACAGACACAGAGACATGGAGATTGGAACACTACTAAGGAGAGGGACAGACACAGAGACATGGACATTGGAACACTACTGATGAGAGGGACAGAAACAGACACAGAGACATGGAGATTGGAACACTACTGAGGAGAGGGACAGACACAGAGACATGGAGATTGGAACACTACTGAGAAGAGGGACAGACACAAGAGACATGGAGATTGGAACACTACTGAGGAGAGGGACAGAAACAGAGACATGGAGATTGGAATGCTACTGAGGAGAGGGACAGACACAGAGACAATGAGATTGGAACACAACTGAGGAGAGGGACAGACACAGACACAGAGTCATGGAGATTGGAACGCTACGGAGGAGAGAGACAGACACAGAGACATGAAAATTGGAACACTACTGAGGAGAGGGACAGACACAGATACAGAAACATGGAGATTGGAACTCTACTGAGGAGAGGGACGGACACAGAGACTTGGAGATTGGAACAATACTGAGGAGAGGGACAGATACAGACACATGGAGATTGGAACACTACTGAGGAGAGGGACAGGCACATAGACATGGAGATTGGAATGCTACTGAGAAAAGGGACAGACACAGAGACATGGATATTGGAACACTACTCAGGAGAGGGAAAAACACAGAAACAGAGACGTGGAGATTGGAACGCTACTGAGGAGAGGGACAGACACAGAGACTTGGAGATTGGAACGCTACTGAGGAGAGGGACAGACACAGAGACATGGAGATTGGAACGCTACTGAGGAGAGGGACAGACACAGAGACATGAAGATTGGAACACTACTGGGGAGAGGGACAGACACAGAGACATGGAGATTGGAATGCTACTGAGGAAAGGGACAGACACAGAGACATGGAGATTGGAACACTACTGAGGAGAGGGACAGACACATAGACTTGGAGATTGGAACACTACTGAGGAGAGGGACAGGCACAGAGACATGGAGATTGGAACACTACTGAGGAGAGGGACAGACACAGACACAGAGACATGGAGATTGGAACACTACTGAGGAGAGGGACAGACACAGAGACATGGAGATTAACACTACTGAGGAGCGGGACAGACACATAGACATGGAGATTGGAACACTACTGAGGAGAGGGACAGACATAGACAAAGAGACATGGATATTGGAACACTACTGAGGAGAGGGAAAAATACAGACACATGGAGATCGTAAAGCTACTGAGGAGAAGGACAGACACAGAGACATGGAGATTAAAATGCTACTGAGAAGAGGGACAGACACAGAGACATGGAGAATGGAAGACTACTGCGGAGAGGGACAGACACATAGACATCGAGATTGTAACGCTACTGAGGTGAGGGACAGACACAGAGACATGGAGATTGGAATGCTATTGAGGAGAGGGACAGACACAGATACATGGAGATTGGAACACTACTGAGGAGATGGACAGACACATAGACATGGAGATTGGAACACTACTGAGGAGAGGGACAGACATAGACAAAGAGACATGGAGATTGGAACACTACTGAGGAGAGGGAAAAATACAGACACGTGGAGATTGTAAAGCTACAGAGGAGAGGGACAGACACAGAGACATGGAGATTGGAATGCTACTGAGGAGAGGGACAGACACGGAGACATGGAGATAGAACACTACTGAGGAGAGGGACAAACAGAGAGACATGGAGATTGGAACACTACTGAGGATAGGGACAAACACAGAGAAATAGACATGGAGATTGGAACACTACTGAGGAGAGGGACAGACACAGACACATGGAGATTGGAAAAATACTGAGGAGAAAAACAGACACAGAGACATGGAGATTGGAACACTACTGAGGAGAGGGACAGACACAGAGACCTGGAGATTGGAACACTACAGAGGAGAAGGACAGACACAGAGACATAGAGATTGGAATGCTACTGAGGAGAGTGACAGACACAGAGACATGGAGATTGGAACACTACTGAAGAGAGGGACAGACACAGAGACATAGAGATTGGAACGGTGCTGAGGAGAGGGACAGACATTTAGACATTGAGATTGGAACACAACTGAGGAGAGGGACAGACACAGACACATAGACATGGAGATTGGAACGCTACTGAGGAGAGGGACAGACCCAGAGACATGGAGATTGGAACACTACTGAGGAGTGGGACAGACAAAGAGACTTTGAGATTGGAACACTACTGAGGATAGGGACAAACACAGAGAAATAGACATGGAGATTGGAACACTACTGAGGAGAGGGACAGACACAGATACATGGAGATTGGAACACTACTGAGAAGAGGGACAGACACAGAGACATGGAGATTGGAATGCTACTGAGGAGAGGGACAGACACAGAGACATGGAGATTGGAACGCTACTGAGGAGAGGGACAGACACAGAGACATGGAGATTGGAATGCTACTGAGGAGAGGGAAAGACACAGAGACATGGAGATTGGAACGCTACTGAGGAGGGGGACAGAAACAGAAACAGAGACATGGAGATTGGAACGCTACTGAGGAGGGGGACAGACACCGATACATGGAGATTGGAACACTACTGAGGAGAAGGACAGACACAGAGAAATGGAGATTGGAACGCTACTGATGAGAGGGACAGACAAAGAGACATTGAGATTGGAATACTACTGAGGAGAGGGACAGACACAGAGACATGGAGATTGGAACACTACTGAGAAGAGGGACAGACAAAAGAGACATGGAGAGTGGAACACTACTGAGGAGAGGGACAGACACAGAGACATGGAGATTGGAAAACTACAGAGGAGAAGGACAGACACAGAGACGTAGACATTGGAATGCTACTGAGGAGAGTGACATACACAGAGACATGGATTTTGGAACACTACTGAGGAGAAGGACAGACACAGAGACATGGAGATTGGAACGCTACTGAGGAGATGGACAGACATTTAGACATGGAGATTGGAACACTACTGAGGAGAGGGACAGACACAGAGACATGGAGATTGGAACGCTACTGAGGAGAGGGAAAGACACAGACACAGAGACATGGAAATTGGAACGCTACTGAGGAGAGGGACAGACACAAAGAAATGGAAATTGGAACACTACTGAGGAGAGGGACAGACACAGAAACATGGAGATTGGAACACTACTGAGGAGAGGGACAGATTCTGAGACTTGGAGATTGGAAAACTACTGAGGAGAGGTACAGACACAGAGACATGGAGATTGGAACACTACTGGGGAGAGGGAGAGACACAGACACAGAGACATGGAGATGGAACACTACTAAGGAGAGGGACAGACACAGAGACACGGACATTGGAACACTACTGATGAGAGGGACAGAAACAGACACAGAGACATGGAGATTGGAACACTACTGAGGAGAGGGACAGACACAGAGACATGGAGATTGGAACACTACTGAGAAGAGGGACAGACACAAGAGACATGGAGATTGGAACACTACTGAGGAGAGGGACAGAAACAGAGACATGGAGATTGGAATGCTACTGAGGAGAGGGACAGACACAGAGACAATGAGATTTGAACACAACTGAGGAGAGGGGCAGACACAGACACAGAGACATGGAGATTGGAACGCTACGGAGGAGAGAGACAGACACAGAGACATGAAAATTGGAACACTACTGAGGAGAGGGACAGACACAGATACAGAAACATGGAGATTGGAACTCTACTGAGGAGAGGGACGGACACAGAGACTTGAGATTGGAACAATACTGAGGAGAGGGACAGATACAGACACATGGAGATTGGAACACTACTGAGGAGAGGGACAGACACATAGACATGGAGATTGGAATGCTACTGAGAAAAGGGACAGACACAGAGACATGGATATTGGAACACTACTCAGGAGAGGGAAAAACACAGAAACAGAGACGTGGAGATTGGAACGCTACTGAGGAGAGGGACAGACACAGAGACATGGAGATTGGAACACTACTGAGAAGAGGGACAGACAAAAGAGACATGGAGATTGGAACACTACTGAGGAGAGGGACAGACACAGAGACATGGAGATTGGAAAACTACAGAGGAGAAGGACAGACACAGAGACGTAGACATTGGAATGCTACTGAGGAGAGTGACAGACACAGAGACATGGATATTGGAACACTACTGAGGAGAAGGACAGACACAGAGACATGGAGATTGGAACGCTACTGAGGAGATGGACAGACATTTAGACATGGAGATTGGAACACTCACTGAGGAGAGGGACAGACACAGAGACATGGAGATTGGAACGCTACTGAGGAGAGGGACAGACACAGACACAGAGACATGGAGATTGGAACGCTACTGAGGAGAGGAACAGACACAAAGAAATGGAAATTGGAACACTACTGAGGACAGGGACAGACACAGAAACATGGAGATTGGAACACTACTGAGGAGAGGGACAGATTCTGAGACTTGGAGATTGGAAAACTACTGAGGAGAGGGTACAGACACAGAGACATGGAGATTGGAACACTACTGGGGAGAGGGACAGACACAGACACAGAGACATGGAGATTGGAACACTACTAAGGAGAGGGACAGACACAGAGACATGGACATTGGAACACTACTGATGAGAGGGACAGAAACAGACACAGAGACATGGAGATTGGAACACTACTGAGGAGAGGGACAGACACAGAGACATGGAGATTGGAACACTACTGAGAAGAGGGACAGACACAAGAGACATGGAGATTGGAACACTACTGAGGAGAGGGACAGAAACAGAGACATGGAGATTGGAATGCTACTGAGGAGAGGGACAGACACAGAGACAATGAGATTGGAACACAACTGAGGAGAGGGACAGACACAGACACAGAGTCATGGAGATTGGAACGCTACGGAGGAGAGAGACAGACACAGAGACATGAAAATTGGAACACTACTGAGGAGAGGGACAGACACAGATACAGAAACATGGAGATTGGAACTCTACTGAGGAGAGGGACGGACACAGAGACTTGGAGATTGGAACAATACTGAGGAGAGGGACAGATACAGACACATGGAGATTGGAACACTACTGAGGAGAGGGACAGACACATAGACATGGATATTGGAATGCTACTGAGAAAAGGGACAGACACAGAGACATGGATATTGGAACACTACTCAGGAGAGGGAAAAACACAGAAACAGAGACGTGGAGATTGGAACGCTACTGAGGAGAGGGACAGACACAGAGACTTGGAGATTGGAACGCTACTGAGGAGAGGGACAGACACAGAGACATGGAGATTGGAACGCTACTGAGGAGAGGGACAGACACAGAGACATGAAGATTGGAACACTACTGGGGAGAGGGACAGACACAGAGACATGGAGATTGGAATGCTACTGAGGAAAGGGACAGACACAGAGACATGGAGATTGGAACACTACTGAGGAGAGGGACAGACACATAGACTTGGAGATTGGAACACTACTGAGGAGAGGGACAGGCACAGAGACATGGAGATTGGAACACTACTGAGGAGAGGGACAGACACAGACACAGAGACATGGAGATTGGAACACTACTGAGGAGAGGGACAGACACAGAGACATGGAGATTAACACTACTGAGGAGCGGGACAGACACATCGACATGGAGATTGGAACACTACTGAGGAGAGGGACAGACATAGACAAAGAGACATGGATATTGGAACACTACTGAGGAGAGGGAAAAATACAGACACATGGAGATCGTAAAGCTACTGAGGAGAAGGACAGACACAGAGACATGGAGATTAAAATGCTACTGAGAAGAGGGACAGACACAGAGACATGGAGAATGGAAGACTACTGCGGAGAGGGACAGACACATAGACATCGAGATTGTAACGCTACTGAGGTGAGGGACAGACACAGAGACATGGAGATTGGAATGCTACTGAGGAGAGGGACAGACACAGATACATGGAGATTGGAACACTACTGAGGAGATGGACAGACACATAGACATGGAGATTGGAACACTACTGAGGAGAGGGACAGACATAGACAAAGAGACATGGAGATTGGAACACTACTGAGGAGAGGGAAAAATACAGACACGTGGAGATTGTAAAGCTACAGAGGAGAGGGACAGACACAGAGACATGGAGATTGGAATGCTACTGAGGAGAGGGACAGACACGGAGACATGGAGATAGAACACTACTGAGGAGAGGGACAAACAGAGAGACATGGAGATTGGAACACTACTGAGGATAGGGACAAACACAGAGAAATAGACATGGAGATTGGAACACTACTGAGGAGAGGGACAGACACAGACACATGGAGATTGGAACACTACTGAGGAGAGGGACAGACACAGAGACATGGAGATTGGAACACTACTGAGGAGACGGAAAAACACAGACACAGAGACATGGAGAATGGAACACTACTGAGGAGAGGGAGAGACACAGAGACATGGACATTGCAACGCTACTGAGGAGAGGGACAGACACAGAGACTTGAAGATTGGAACACTACTGGGGAGAGGGACAAACACAGCGACATGGAGATTTGAACACTACTGAGGAGAAGTACAGACACAGAGACATGGAGATTGGAACACAACTGAGGAGAGGGACAGACACAAACACAGAGATATTGAGATTGGAACGTTACTGAGGTGAGGGACAGACACAGAGACAAAGACATGGAGATTGGAACACTACAGAGGAGATGGACAGACACAGACACAGAGACATGGAGATTGGAACTCTACTGAGTAGAGGGACAGACACAGAGACATTGAGATTGGAACACTACTGAGAAGAGGGACAGACACAGAGACATGGAGATTGGAACACTACAGAGGAGAATGACAGACACAGAGACGTAGATATTGAAATGCTACTGAGGAGAGTGACAGACACAGAGACATGGATATTGGAACACTACTGAGGAGAGGGAGAGACACAGAGAAATGGAGATTGGAACGCTACTGAGGAGAGGGACAGACATTCAGACATGAAGATTGGAACACTACTGAAGTGAGGGACAGACAAAGACACAGAGATATGGAGATTGGAACGCTACTGAGGAGAGGGACATACACTGACACAGAAACATGGAGATTGGAACACTACTGAGAAGAGGGACAGACTCTGAGACTTGGAGATTGGAAAACTACTGAGGAGAGGGACAGACACAGAGACATGGAGATTGGAAAACTACAGAGGAGAGGGACATACACTGACACAGAAACATGGAGATTGGAACACTACTGAGAAGAGGGACAGACTCTGAGACTTGGAGATTGGAAAACTACTGAGGAGAGGGACAGACACAGAGACATGGAGATTGGAACACTACTGGGGAGAGGGACAGACACAGACACAGAGACATGGAGATTGGAACACGACTAAGGAGAGGGACAGACACAGAGACATGGACATTTGAACACTACTGAGGAGAGGGACAGAAACAGACACAGAGACATGGAGATTGGAACACTACTGAGGAGAGGGACAGACACAGAGACATGGAGATTGGAACACTACTGAGAAGAGGGACAGACACAAGAGACATGGAGATTGGAACACTACTGAGGAGAGGGACAGACACAGAGACATGGAGATTGGAACACTACAGAGGAGAAGGACAGACACAGAGACGTAAAGATTGGAATGCTACTGAGGAGAGTGACAGACACAGAGACATGGATATTGGAACACTACTGAGGAGAGGGACAGGCACAGAGACATGGAGATTGGAACGCTACTGAGGAGAGGGACAGACACAGAGACAATGAGATTGGAACAATACTGAGGAGAGGGACAGACACAGAGACATGGAAATTGGAACACTACTGAGGAGAGGGACATACACAGATACATGGAGATTGGAACACTACTGAGGAGAGGGACATACACAGAGACATGGAGATTGGAACACTACTGAGGAGAGGGACAGACAAAGAGACATGGAGATTAGAACACTACTGAGGAGAGGGACAGACACAGAGATATTGAGATTGGAACACTACTGAGGAGAGGGACAGACGCAGAGACATGGAGATTGGAACACTACTGGGGAGAGGGACAGACACAGACACAGAAACATGAAAATTGGAACACTACTGAGGAGAGGGACAGACACATAGACATGGAGATTGGAACAATACTGAGGAGAGGGACAGACACAGAGACATGGAGATTGGAACACTACTGAGGAGAGGGACAGACACAGAGACCTGGAGATTGGAACACTACAGAGGAGAAGGACAGACAAAGAGACGTAGAGATTGGAATGCTACTGAGGAGAGTGACGGACACAGAGACATGGAGATTGGAACACTACTGAAGAGAGGGACAGACACAGAGACATAGAGATTGGAACGGTACTGAGGAGAGGGACAGACATTTAGACATTGAGATTGGAACACAACTGAGGAGAGGGACAGACACAGACACATAGACATGGAGATTGGAACGCTACTGAGGAGAGGGACAGACACAGAGACATGGAGATTGGAACACTACTGAGGAGAGGGACAGACAAAGAGACAATGAGATTGGAACACTACTGAGGATAGGGAAAAACACAGAGAAATAGACATGGAGATTGGAACACTACTGAGGAGAGGGACAGACACAGATACATGGAGATTGGAACACTACTGAGAAGAGGGACAGACACAGAGACATGGAGATTGGAATGCTACTGAGTAGAGGGACAGACACAGAGACATGAAGATTGGAACGCTACTGGGGAGAGGGACAGACACATAGACATGGAGATTGGAACGCTACTGAGGAGAGGGACAGACACAGAAACATGGAGATTGGAACGCTACTGAGGAGAGGGACAGACACAGAGACATGAAAAATGGAACACTACTGAGGAGAGGGACAGACACAGATACATGGAGATTGGAACGCTACTGAGGAGAGGGACAGACATTTAGACATTGAGATAAGAACACTACTGAGGAGAGGGACAGACACAGAGACATGGAGATTGGAATGCTGCTGAGGAGAGGGACAGACACAGACACAGAGACATGGAGATTGGAACACTACTGAGGAGAGGGACAGACACAGAGACATGAAGATTGGAACGCTACTGGGGAGAGGGACAGACACAGAGACATGGAGATTGGAACGCTACTGAGGAGAGGGACAGACACAGAGACATTGAGATTGGAACGCTACTGAGGAGAGGGACAGACACAGACATGAAAATTGGAATACTACTTTGGAGAGGGACAGCCACATATACATGGAGATTGGAACACTACTGAGGAGAGGGACAGACACAGAGACATGGAGATTGGAACACTACTGAGGAGAGGGACAGACACAGAAAAATGGAGATTGGAACACTACTGAGGAGAGGGACAGACACAGAGACTTGGAGATTGGAACAATATTGAGGAGAGGGACAGACGCAGAGACATGGAGATTGGAACACTACTGGGGAGAGGGACAGACACAGACACAGAGACATGGAAATTGGAACACTACTGAGGAGAGGGACAGACACAGAGACATGGAGATTGGAACAATACTGAGGAGAGGGACAAACACAGAGACATGGAGATTGGAACACTACTGGGGAGAGGGACAGACACAGAGACATGATGAATGGAAAACACTACTGGGCAGAGGGACAGACACAGAGACATGGAGATTGGAACGCTACTGAGGAGAGGGACAGAAACAGAGACATGGAGATTGGAACACAACTGAGGAGAGGGACAGACACAGACAAAGAGACATGGAGATTGGAACGCTACTGAGGAGAGGGACAGAAACAGAGACATGAAAATTGGAACACTACTGAGGAGAGGGACAGACACAGAAATATGGAGATTGAAACACTATGAGAAGAGGGACAGACACAGACACTTGGAGATTGGAACAATACTGAGGAGAGGGACAGACACAGAGACATGGAGAAAGGAACACTACTGGGGAGAGGGACAGACACAGAAAAAGATACATGGAAATTGGAATACTACTGAGGAGAGGGACAGACACAGAGACATGGAGATTGGAACAATACTGAGGTGAGGGACAGACACAGAGACATGGAGATTGGAACACTACTGGGGAGAGGGACAGACACAGAGACATGGAAATTGGAACACTACTGAGGAGAGGGACAGACACAGAGACATGGAGATTGGAATACTACCGAGGAGAGGGACAGACACAGAGACATGGAGATTGGAACACTACTGAGAAGAGGGACAGACACAGAGACATGGAGATTGGTATGCTACTGAGGAGAGGGACAGACACAGAGACATGGAGATTGGAATACTACCGAGGAGAGGGACAGACACAGAGACATGGATATTGGAACACTACTGAGAAGAGGGACAGACACAGAGACATGGAGATTGGAACACTACTGAGGAGAGGGACAGACACAGAGACATGGAGATTGGAACACTACTGAGGAAAGGGACAGACACAGAGACAGAGACATGGAAATTGGAATGCTACAGAGGAGATGGACAGACACAGAGACATGGAGATTGGAATACTACTGAGGAGAGGGAAAGACACAGAGACATGGAGATTGGAACGCTACTGAGGAGAGGGACAGACACAGAGAATGAGACATGGAGAATGGAACACTACTGAGGAGAGGGACAGACACAGAGACATGGAGATTGGAACACTACTGAGGAGAGGAACAGACACAGATACATGGAGATTGAATACTACCGAGGAGAGGGACAGACACAGAGACATGGACATTGGAACACTACTGAGAAGAGGGACAGACACAGACACATGAAGATTGAAACACTACTGAGGAAAGGGACAGACACAGAGACAGAGACATGGAAATTGGAATGCTACAGAGGAGAGGGACAGACACAGAGACATGGAGATTGGAATACTACTGAGGAGAGGGACAGACACATAGACATGGAGATTGTAACGCTACTGAGGAGAGGGACAGACACAGAGACATGGAGATTGGAACACTACTGAGGATAGGGACAGACACATAGACAAGGAGACTGGAACACTACTGAGGAGAGGGACAGACACAGAGACATGGAGATTGAAACACTACTGATGAGAGGGACAGACACAGAGAAAGAGACAAGGAGATTGGAAAACTACTGAGAAGAGGGACAGACACAGAGACATGGAGATTGGAATGCTACTGAGGAGAGGGATAGACACAGACACAGATACATGGATATTGGAACACTACTGAGAAGAGGGACATACAAAGAGACATGGAGATTGGAACACTACTGAGGAGAGGGACAGACACAGACACAGAGACATGGATATTGGAACACTACTGAGGAGAGGGACAGACACAGAGACATGGAGATTGGAACACTACTGAGGAGAGGGACAGACACAGAGACATGGAGATTGAATAATAACGAGGAGAGGGACAGACACAGAGAAATGGAGATTGGAACACTACTGAGAAGAGGGACAGACACAGAGACATGGAGATTGGAACACTACTGAGGAGAGGGACAGACACAGAGACATGGAGATTGGAACACTACTGAGGAAAGGGACAGACACAGAGACAGATTCATGGAAATTGGAATGCTACAGAGGAGAGGGACAGACACAGAGACATGGAGATTGAATACTACCGAGGAGAGGGACAGACACAGAGACATGGAGATTGGAACATAACTGAGGAAAGAGACATACACAGAGACAGAGACATGGAAATTGGAATGCTACAGAGGGAAGGGACAGACACAGAGACATGGAGATTGAATACTACCGAGGAGAGGGACAGACACAGAGACATGGAGATTGGAACACTACTGAGAAGAGGGACAGACACAGAGACATGGAGATTGGAATAATACTGAGGAGAGGGACAGACACAGAGTCATGGAGATTAGAACGCTACTGAGGAGAGAAACAGTCACAGAGGAAGAGACATGGAGATTGGAACACTACTGAGGAGAGGGACATACACAGAGACTTGGAGATTGGAACACTACTGAGGAGAGGGACAGACAAAGAGAAAGAGACATGGAGATTGGAACACTACTGAGGAGAGGGACAGACACAGAGACATGGAGATTGGAACATTACTGAGGAGAGGGACATACACAGAGAAAGAGACATGGAGATTGGAACACTACTGAGGAGAGGGACAGACACAGAGACAAGGAGATTGGAACACTACTGAGGAGAGGGACAGACACAGAGACATGGAGATTGAATACTACTGAGGAGAGGGACAGACACAGAGACATGGAGATTGAAACATTTCTGAGGAGAGGGACAGACACAGACACAGAGACATGGATATTGGAACACTACTGAGAAGAGGGACAGACACAGAGACATGGAGATTGGAACACTACTGAGGAGAGGGACAGACACAGAGACATGGAGATTGAATACTACCGAGGAGAGGGACAGACACAGAGAAATGGAGATTGGAACACTACTGAGAAGAGGGACAGACACAGAGACATGGAGATTGGAACACTACTGAGGAGAGGGACAGACACAGAGACATGGAGATTGGAACACTACTGAGGAAAGGGACAGACACAGAGACAGAGACATGGAAATTGGAATGCTACAGAGGAGAGGGACAGACACAGAGACATGGAGATTGGAACACTACTGAGGAAAGGGACAGACACAGAGACATGAAGATTGGAACACTACTGAGGAAAGGACAGACACAGAGACAGAGACATGGAAATTGGAATGCTACAGAGGAGAGGGACAGACACAGAGACATAGAGATTGAATACTACCGAGGAGAGGGACAGACACAGAGACATGGAGATTGGAACACTACTGAGAAGAGGGACAGACACAGAGACATGGAGATTGGAATAATACTGAGGAGAGGGACAGACACAGAGTCATGGAGATTGGAACACTACTGAGGAGAGGGACAGACACAGAGACATGGAGATTGGAACACTACTGAGGAGAGGGACAGACACAGAGAAAGAGACATGGAGATTGGAACACTACTGAGGAGAGGGACAGACACAGAGACATGGAGATTGGAACACTACTGAGGAGAGGGACAGACACAGAGACATGGAGTTTGGAACACTACTGAGGAAAGGGACATACACAGAGAAAGAGACATGGAGATTGGAACAGTACTGAGGAGAGGGACAGACACAGAGACATGGAGATTGGAACACTACTGAGGAGAGGGACAGACACAGAGACAGAGACATGGAGATAGGAACACTTCTGAGGAGAGGGACAGACACAGAGACATGGAGATTGGAAGACTACTGAGGAGAGGGACAGACACAGCGACATGGAGATTGGAACACTACTGAGGAGAGGGACAGCATACGCAACGAGGAGAGGGACAGACACAGAGACATGGAGATTGGAACACTATGAACGGGAGAGGGACAGACACAGAGACATGGAGATTGGAACACTACTGAGGAGAGGGACAGACACAGAGACATGGAGATTGGAATAACCGAGAGAGGGACAGACACAGAGACATGGAGATTGGAACACTACTGAGAAGAGGGACAGACACAGAGACTTGGAGATTGGAACACTACTGAGGAGATGGACATACACAGAGACATGGAGATTAGAATACTACTGAGGAGAGGGATAGACACAGAGACATGGAGATTGGAACACTACTGAGGAGAGGGACAGACACAGAGACATGGAGATTGAATACTACCGAGGAGAGGGACAGATACAGAGACATGGAGATTGGAACACTCACTGAGGAGAGGGACAGACACAGAGACATGGAGATTGAATACTACAGAGGAGAGGGACAGACACAGAGACATGCAGATTGGAACACTACTGAGAAGAGGGACAGACACAGAGACATGGAGATTGGAACACTACTGAGGAGAGGGACAGACACAGAGACAGAGACATGGAAATTGGAATGCTACAGAGGAGAGGGACAGACACAGAGACATGGAGATTGGAATACTACTGAGGAGAGGGACAGACACAGAGACATGGAGATTGTAACGCTACTGAGGAAAGGGACAGACACAGAGACAGAGACATGGAAATTGGAATGCTACAGAGGAGAGGGACAGACACAGAGACATGGAGATTGGAATACTACTGAGGAGAGGGACAGACACAGAGACATGGAGATTGTAACGCTACTAAGGAGAGGGACAGACACAGAGACATGGAGATTGGAACGCTACTGAGGAGAGGGACAGACACAGAGAAAGAGTCTTGGAAATTGGAAAACTACTGAGGAGAGGGACAAACACAGAGACATGGAGATTGAATACTACCGAGGAGAGGGACAGACACAGAGACATGGAGATTGGAACACTACTGAGAAGAGGGACAGACACAGAGACTTGGAGATTGGAACACTACTGAGGAGATGGACATACACAGAGACATGGAGATTAGAATACTACTGAGGAGAGGGACAGACACAGAGACATGGAGATTGGAACACTACTGAGGAGAGGGACAGACACAGAGACATGGAGATTGAATACTACCGAGGAGAGGGACAGATACAGAGACATGGAGATTGGAACACTACTGAGGAGAGGGACAGACACAGAGACATGGAGATTGAATACTACAGAGGAGAGGGACAGACACAGAGACATGCAGATTGGAACACTACTGAGAAGAGGGACAGACACAGAGACATGGAGATTGGAACACTACTGAGGAGAGGGACAGACACAGAGACAGAGACATGGAAATTGGAATGCTACAGAGGAGAGGGACAGACACAGAGACATGGAGATTGGAATACTACTGAGGAGAGGGACAGACACAGAGACATGGAGATTGTAACGCTACTGAGGAAAGGACAGACACAGAGACAGAGACATGGAAATTGGAATGCTACAGAGGAGAGGGACAGACACAGAGACATGGAGATTGGAATACTACTGAGGAGAGGGACAGACACAGAGACATGGAGATTGTAACGCTACTAAGGAGAGGGACAGACACAGAGACATGGAGATTGGAACGCTACTGAGGAGAGGGACAGACACAGAGAAAGAGTCTTGGAAATTGGAAAACTACTGAGGAGAGGGACAAACACAGAGACATGGAGATTGGAATGCTACTGAGGAGAGGGACAGACACAGAGACATGGAGACTGGAATACTACCGAGGAGAGGGACAGACACAGAGACATGGAGATTGGAACACTACTGAGGATAGGGACAGACACAGAGACAAGGAGACTGGAACACTACTGAGGAGAGGGACAGACACAGAGACATGGAGATTGAAACACTACTGATGAGAGGGACAGACACAGAGAAAGAGACAAGGAGATTGGAACACTACTGAGAAGAGGTACAGACACAGAGACATGGATATTGAATACTACTGAGGAGAGGGACAGACACAGACACAGATACATGGATATTGGAACACTACTGAGGAGAGGGACAGACACAGAGACATGGAGATTGGAACACTACTGAGGAGAGGGACAGACACAGAGACATGGAGATTGGAACACTACTGAGGAGAGGGACAGACACAGAGACATGGAGATTGAATACTACCGAGGAGAGGGACAGACAGAGACATGGAGATTGGAACATTACTGAGGAAAGGGACAGACACAGAGACAGAGACATGGAAATTTGAATGCTACAGAGGAGAGGGACAGACACAGAGACATGGAGATTGAATACTACAGAGGAGAGGGACAGACACAGAGACATGGAGATTGAATACTACCGAGGAGAGGGACAGACACAGAGACATGGAGATTGGAATAATACTGAGGAGAGGGACAGACACAGCGACATGGAGATTGGAACACTACTGAGGAGAGGGACAGACATAGACACAGAGACATGGAGATTGGAACACTACTGAGGAGAGGGACAGACACAGAGACATGGAGATTGGAATGCTACTGAGGAGAGGGACAGACACAGAGACATGGAGATTGAATACTACCGAGGAGAGGGACAGACACAGAGACATGGAGATTGGAACACTACTGAGAAGAGGGACAGACACAGAGACTTGGAGATTGGAACACTACTGAGGAGATGGACATACACAGAGACATGGAGATTAGAATACTACTGAGGAGAGGGACAGACACAGAGACATGGAGATTGGAACACTACTGAGGAGAGGGACAGACACAGAGACATGGAGATTGAATACTACCGAGGAGAGGGACAGATACAGAGACATGGAGATTGGAACACTACTGAGGAGAGGGACAGACACAGAGACATGGAGATTGAATACTACAGAGGAGAGGGACAGACACAGAGACATGCAGATTGGAACACTCACTGAGAAGAGGGACAGACACAGAGACATGGAGATTGGAACACTACTGAGGAGAGGGACAGACACAGAGACAGAGACATGGAAATTGGAATGCTACAGAGGAGAGGGACAGACACAGAGACATGGAGATTGGAATACTACTGAGGAGAGGGACAGACACAGAGACATGGAGATTGTAACGCTACTGAGGAAAGGGACAGACACAGAGACAGAGACATGGAAATTGGAATGCTACAGAGGAGAGGGACAGACACAGAGACATGGAGATTGGAATACTACTGAGGAGAGGGACAGACACAGAGACATGGAGATTGTAACGCTACTGAGGAGAGGGACAGACACAGAGACATGGAGATTGGAACGCTACTGAGGAGAGGGACAGACACAGAGAAAGAGTCTTGGAAATTGGAAAACTACTGAGGAGAGGGACAAACACAGAGACATGGAGATTGGAATGCTACTGAGGAGAGGGACAGACACAGAGACATGGAGACTGGAATACTACCGAGGAGAGGGACAGACACAGAGACATGGAGATTGGAACACTACTGAGGATATGGACAGACACAGAGACAAGGAGACTGGAACACTACTGAGGAGAGGGACAGACACAGAGACATGGAGATTGAAACACTACTGATGAGAGGGACAGACACAGAGAAAGAGACAAGGAGATTGGAACACTACTGAGAAGAGGGACAGACACAGAGACATGGAGATTGGAACACTACTGAGAAGAGGGACAGACACAGAGACATGGAGATTGGAATAATACTGAGGAGAGGGACAGCCACAGAGTCATGGAGATTAGAACGCTACTGAGGAGAGAAACAGTCACAGAGGAAGAGACATGGAGATTGGAACACTACTGAGGAGAGGGACATACACAGAGACTTGGAGATTGGAACACTACTGAGGAGAGGGACAGACACAGAGACATGGAGATTGGAACACTACTGAGGAGAGGGACATACACAGAGAAAGAGACATGGAGATTGGAACACTACTGAGGAGAGGGACAGACACAGAGACAAGGAGATTGGAACACTACTGAGGAGAGGGACAGACACAGAGACATGGAGATTGAATACTACTGAGGAGAGGGACAGACACAGAGACATGGAGATTGAAACATTACTGAGGAGAGGGACAGACACAGACACAGAGACATGGATATTGGAACACTACTGAGAAGAGGGACAGACACAGAGACATGGAGATTGGAACACTACTGAGGAGAGGGACAGACACAGAGACATGGAGATTGAATACTACCGAGGAGAGGGACAGACACAGAGAAATGGAGATTGGAACACTACTGAGAAGAGGGACAGACACAGAGACATGGAGATTGGAACACTACTGAGGAGAGGGACAGACACAGAGACATGGAGATTGGAACACTACTGAGGAAAGGACAGACACAGAGACAGAGACATGGAAATTGGAATGCTACAGAGGAGAGGGACAGACACAGAGACATGGAGATTGGAACACTACTGAGGAAAGGGACAGACACAGAGACATGAAGATTGGAAAACTACTGAGGAAAGGGACAGACACAGAGACAGAGACATGGAAATTGGAATGCTACAGAGGAGAGGGACAGACACAGAGACATAGAGATTGAATACTACCGAGGAGAGGGACAGACACAGAGACATGGAGATTGGAACACTACTGAGAAGAGGGACAGACACAGAGACATGGAGATTGGAATAATACTGAGGAGAGGGACAGAGACAGAGAAAGAGACATGGAGATTGGAACACTACTGAGGAGAGGGACAGACACAGAGACATGGAGATTGGAACACTACTGAGGAGAGGGACAGACACAGAGACATGGAGTTTGGAACACTACTGAGGAAAGGGACATACACAGAGAAAGAGACATGGAGATTGGAACAGTACTGAGGAGAGGGACAGACACAGAGACATGGAGATTGGAACACTACTGAGGAGAGGGACAGACACAGAGACAGAGACATGGAGATAGGAACACTTCTGAGGAGAGGGACAGACACAGAGACATGGAGATTGGAAGACTACTGAGGAGAGGGACAGACACAGCGACATGGAGATTGGAACACTACTGAGGAGAGGGACAGACATAGACACAGAGACATGGAGATTGGAACACTACTGAGGAGAGGGACAGACACAGAGACATGGAGATTGGAACACTACTGAGGAGAGGGACAGACACAGAGGAAGAGACATGGAGATTGGAACACTACTGAGGAGAGGGACATACACAGAGACTTGGAGATTGGAACACTACTGAGGAGAGGGACAGACAAAGAGAAAGAGACATGGAGATTGGAACACTACTGAGGAGAGGGACAGACACAGAGACATGGAGATTGGAACATTACTGAGGAGAGGGACATACACAGAGAAAGAGACATGGAGATTGGAACACTACTGAGGAGAGGGACAGACACAGAGACAAGGAGATTGGAACACTACTGAGGAGAGGGACAGACACAGAGACATGGAGATTGAATACTACTGAGGAGAGGGACAGACACAGAGACATGGAGATTGAAACATTACTGAGGAGAGGGACGGACACAGACACAGAGACATGGATATTGGAACACTACTGAGAAGAGGGACAGACACAGAGACATGGAGATTGGAACACTACTGAGGAGAGGGACAGACACAGAGACATGGAGATTGAATACTACCGAGGAGAGGGACAGACACAGAGAAATGGAGATTGGAACACTACTGAGAAGAGGGACAGACACAGAGACATGGAGATTGGAACACTACTGAGGAGAGGGACAGACACAGAGACATGGAGATTGGAACACTACTGAGGAAAGGGACAGACACAGAGACAGAGACATGGAAATTGGAATGCTACAGAGGAGAGGGACAGACACAGAGACATGGAGATTGGAACACTACTGAGGAAAGGGACAGACACAGAGACATGAAGATTGGAACACTACTGAGGAAAGGGACAGACACAGAGACAGAGACATGGAAATTGGAATGCTACAGAGGAGAGGGACAGACACAGAGACATAGAGATTGAATACTACCGAGGAGAGGGACAGACACAGAGACATGGAGATTGGAACACTACTGAGAAGAGGGACAGACACAGAGACATGGAGATTGGAATAATACTGAGGAGAGGGACAGACACAGAGTCATGGAGATTGGAACACTACTGAGGAGAGGGACAGACACAGAGACATGGAGATTGGAACACTACTGAGGAGAGGGACAGACACAGAGAAAGAGACATGGAGATTGGAACACTACTGAGGAGAGGGACAGACACAGAGACATGGAGATTGGAACACTACTGAGGAGAGGGACAGACACAGAGACATGGAGTTTGGAACACTACTGAGGAAAGGGACATACACAGAGAAAGAGACATGGAGATTGGAACAGTACTGAGGAGAGGGACAGACACAGAGACATGGAGATTGGAACACTACTGAGGAGAGGGACAGACACAGAGACAGAGACATGGAGATAGGAACACTTCTGAGGAGAGGGACAGACACAGAGACATGGAGATTGGAAGACTACTGAGGAGAGGGACAGACACAGCGACATGGAGATTGGAACACTACTGAGGAGAGGGACAGACATAGACACAGAGACATGGAGATTGGAACACTACTGAGGAGAGGGACAGACACAGAGACATGGAGATTGGAACACTACTGAGGAGAGGGACAGACACAGAGACATGGAGATTGAATACTACCGAGGAGAGGGACAGACACAGAGACATGGAGATTGGAACACTACTGAGAAGAGGGACAGACACAGAGACTTGGAGATTGGAACACTACTGAGGAGATGGACATACACAGAGACATGGAGATTAGAATACTACTGAGGAGAGGGACAGACACAGAGACATGGAGATTGGAACACTACTGAGGAGAGGGACAGACACAGAGACATGGAGATTGAATACTACCGAGGAGAGGGACAGATACAGAGACATGGAGATTGGAACACTACTGAGGAGAGGGACAGACACAGAGACATGGAGATTGAATACTACAGAGGAGAGGGACAGACACAGAGACATGCAGATTGGAACACTACTGAGAAGAGGGACAGACACAGAGACATGGAGATTGGAACACTACTGAGGAGAGGGACAGACACAGAGACAGAGACATGGAAATTGGAATGCTACAGAGGAGAGGGACAGACACAGAGACATGGAGATTGGAATACTACTGAGGAGAGGGACAGACACAGAGACATGGAGATTGTAACGCTACTGAGGAAAGGGACAGACACAGAGACAGAGACATGGAAATTGGAATGCTACAGAGGAGAGGGACAGACACAGAGACATGGAGATTGGAATACTACTGAGGAGAGGGACAGACACAGAGACATGGAGATTGTAACGCTACTGAGGAGAGGGACAGACACAGAGACATGGAGATTGGAACGCTACTGAGGAGAGGGACAGACACAGAGAAAGAGTCTTGGAAATTGGAAAACTACTGAGGAGAGGGACAAACACAGAGACATGGAGATTGGAATGCTACTGAGGAGAGGGACAGACACAGAGACATGGAGACTGGAATACTACCGAGGAGAGGGACAGACACAGAGACATGGAGATTGGAACACTACTGAGGATAGGGACAGATACAGAGACAAGGAGACTGGAACACTACTGAGGAGAGGGACAGACACAGAGACATGGAGATTGAAACACTACTGATGAGAGGGACAGACACAGAGAAAGAGACAAGGAGATTGGAACACTACTGAGAAGAGGGACAGACACAGAGACATGGATATTGAATACTACTGAGGAGAGGGACAGACACAGACACAGATACATGGATATTGGAACACTACTGAGAAGAGGGACAGACACAGAGACATGGAGATTGGAACACTACTGAGGAGAGGGACAGACACAGAGACATGGAGATTGAATACTACTGAGGAGAGGGACAGACACAGAGACATGGAGATTGACACACTACTGAGGAGAGGGACAGACACAGACACAGAGACATGGATATTGGAACACTACTGAGGAGAGGACAGACACAGAGACATGGAGATTGGAAAACTACTGAGGAGAGGGACAGACACAGAGACATGGAGATTGGAACACTACTGAGGAGAGGGACAGACACAGAGACATGGAGATTGAATACTACCGAGGAGAGGGACAGACACAGAGACATGGAGATTGGAACATTACTGAGGAAAGGGACAGACACAGAGACAGAGACATGGAAATTTGAATGCTACAGAGGAGAGGGACAGACACAGAGACATGGAGATTGAATACTACCGAGGAGAGGGACAGACACAGAGACATGGAGATTGAATACTACCGAGGAGAGGGACAGACACAGAGACATGGAGATTGGAATAATACTGAGGAGAGGGACAGACACAGCGACATGGAGATTGGAACACTACTGAGGAGAGGGACAGACATAGACACAGAGACATGGAGATTGGAACACTACTGAGGAGAGGGACAGACACAGAGACATGGAGATTGGAACACTACTGAGAAGAGGGACAGACACAGAGACTTGGAGATTGGAACACTACTGAGGAGATGGACATACACAGAGACATGGAGATTAGAATACTACTGAGGAGAGGGACAGACACAGAGACATGGAGATTGGAACACTACTGAGGAGAGGGACAGACACAGAGACATGGAGATTGAATACTACCGAGGAGAGGGACAGATACAGAGACATGGAGATTGGAACACTACTGAGGAGAGGGACAGACACAGAGACATGGAGATTGAATACTACAGAGGAGAGGGACAGACACAGAGACATGCAGATTGGAACACTACTGAGAAGAGGGACAGACACAGAGACATGGAGATTGGAACACTACTGAGGAGAGGGACAGACACAGAGACAGAGACATGGAAATTGGAATGCTACAGAGGAGAGGGACAGACACAGAGACATGGAGATTGGAATACTACTGAGGAGAGGGACAGACACAGAGACATGGAGATTGTAACGCTACTGAGGAAAGGGACAGACACAGAGACAGAGACATGGAAATTGGAATGCTACAGAGGAGAGGGACAGACACAGAGACATGGAGATTGGAATACTACTGAGGAGAGGGACAGACACAGAGACATGGAGATTGTAACGCTACTGAGGAGAGGGACAGACACAGAGACATGGAGATTGGAACGCTACTGAGGAGAGGGACAGACACAGAGAAAGAGTCTTGGAAATTGGAAAACTACTGAGGAGAGGGACAAACACAGAGACATGGAGATTGGAATGCTACTGAGGAGAGGGACAGACACAGAGACATGGAGACTGGAATACTACCGAGGAGAGGGACAGACACAGAGACATGGAGATTGGAACACTACTGAGGATATGGACAGACACAGAGACAAGGAGACTGGAACACTACTGAGGAGAGGGACAGACACAGAGACATGGAGATTGAAACACTACTGATGAGAGGGACAGACACAGAGAAAGAGACAAGGAGATTGGAACACTACTGAGAAGAGGGACAGACACAGAGACATGGATATTGAATACTACTGAGGAGAGGGACAGACACAGAGACATGGAGATTGGAACACTACTGAGAAGAGGGACAGACACAGAGACATGGAGATTGGAATAATACTGAGGAGAGGGACAGACACAGAGTCATGGAGATTGGAACACTACTGAGGAGAGGGACAGACACAGAGACATGGAGATTGGAACACTACTGAGGAGAGGGACAGACACAGAGAAAGAGACATGGAGATTGGAACACTACTGAGGAGAGGGACAGACACAGAGACATGGAGATTGGAACACTACTGAGGAGAGGGACAGACACAGAGACATGGAGTTTGGAACACTACTGAGGAAAGGGACATACACAGAGAAAGAGACATGGAGATTGGAACAGTACTGAGGAGAGGGACAGACACAGAGACATGGAGATTGGAACACTACTGAGAAGAGGGACAGACACAGAGACATGGAGATTGGAATAATACTGAGGAGAGGGACAGACACAGAGTCATGGAGATTGGAACACTACTGAGGAGAGGGACAGACACAGAGACATGGAGATTGGAACACTACTGAGGAGAGGGACAGACACAGAGAAAGAGACATGGAGATTGGAACACTACTGAGGAGAGGGACAGACACAGAGACATGGAGATTGGAACACTACTGAGGAGAGGGACAGACACAGAGACATGGAGTTTGGAACACTACTGAGGAAAGGGACATACACAGAGAAAGAGACATGGAGATTGGAACAGTACTGAGGAGAGGGACAGACACAGAGACATGGAGATTGGAACACTACTGAGGAGAGGGACAGACACAGAGACAGAGACATGGAGATAGGAACACTTCTGAGGAGAGGGACAGACACAGAGACATGGAGATTGGAAGACTACTGAGGAGAGGGACAGACACAGAGACATGGAGATTGGAACACTACTGAGGAGAGGGACAGACACAGAGACAGAGACATGGAGATAGGAACACTTCTGAGGAGAGGGACAGACACAGAGACATGGAGATTGGAAGACTACTGAGGAGAGGGACAGACACAGCGACATGGAGATTGGAACACTACTGAGGAGAGGGACAGACACAGAGACATGGAGATTGGAACACTACTGAGGAGAGGGACAGACACAGAGACATGGAGATTGAATACTACCGAGGAGAGGGACAGACACAGAGACATGGAGATTGGAACACTACTGAGAAGAGGGACAGACACAGAGACTTGGAGATTGGAACACTACTGAGGAGATGGACATACACAGAGACATGGAGATTAGAATACTACTGAGGAGAGGGACAGACACAGAGACATGGAGATTGGAACACTACTGAGGAGAGGGACAGACACAGAGACATGGAGATTGAATACTACCGAGGAGAGGGACAGATACAGAGACATGGAGATTGGAACACTACTGAGGAGAGGGACAGACACAGAGACATGGAGATTGAATACTACAGAGAAGAGGGACAGACACAGAGACATGCAGATTGGAACACTACTGAGAAGAGGGACAGACACAGAGACATGGAGATTGGAACACTACTGAGGAGAGGGACAGACACAGAGACAGAGACTTGGAAATTGGAATGCTACAGAGGAGAGGGACAGACACAGAGACATGGAGATTGGAATACTACTGAGGAGAGGGACAGACACAGAGACATGGAGATTGTAACGCTACTGAGGAAAGGGACAGACACAGAGACAGAGACATGGAAATTGGAATGCTACAGAGGAGAGGGACAGACACAGAGACATGGAGATTGGAATACTACTGAGGAGAGGGACAGACACAGAGACATGGAGATTGTAACGCTACTGAGGAGAGGGACAGACACAGAGACATGGAGATTGGAACGCTACTGAGGAGAGGGACAGACACAGAGAAAGAGTCTTGGAAATTGGAAAACTACTGAGGAGAGGGACAAACACAGAGACATGGAGATTGGAATGCTACTGAGGAGAGGGACAGACACAGAGACATGGAGACTGGAATACTACCGAGGAGAGGGACAGACACAGAGACATGGAGATTGGAACACTACTGAGGATAGGGACAGACACAGAGACAAGGAGACTGGAACACTACTGAGGAGAGGGACAGACACAGAGACATGGAGATTGAAACACTACTGATGAGAGGGACAGACACAGAGAAAGAGACAAGGAGATTGGAACACTACTGAGAAGAGGGACAGACACAGAGACATGGATATTGAATACTACTGAGGAGAGGGACAGACACAGACACAGATACATGGATATTGGAACACTACTGAGAAGAGGGACAGACACAGAGACATGGAGATTGGAACACTACTGAGGAGAGGGACAGACACAGAGACATGGAGATTGAATACTACTGAGGAGAGGGACAGACACAGAGACATGGAGATTGACACACTACTGAGGAGAGGGACAGACACAGACACAGAGACATGGATATTGGAACACTACTGAGGAGAGGACAGACACAGAGACATGGAGATTGGAACACTACTGAGGAGAGGGACAGACACAGAGACATGGAGATTGGAACACTACTGAGGAGAGGGACAGACACAGAGACATGGAGATTGAATACTACCGAGGAGAGGGACAGACACAGAGACATGGAGATTGGAACATTACTGAGGAAAGGGACAGACACAGAGACAGAGACATGGAAATTTGAATGCTACAGAGGAGAGGGACAGACACAGAGACATGGAGATTGAATACTACCGAGGAGAGGGACAGACACAGAGACATGGAGATTGAATACTACCGAGGAGAGGGACAGACACAGAGACATGGAGATTGGAATAATACTGAGGAGAGGGACAGACACAGCGACATGGAGATTGGAACACTACTGAGGAGAGGGACAGACATAGACACAGAGACATGGAGATTGGAACACTACTGAGGAGAGGGACAGACACAGAGACATGGAGATTGGAACACTACTGAGAAGAGGGACAGACACAGAGACTTGGAGATTGGAACACTACTGAGGAGATGGACATACACAGAGACATGGAGATTAGAATACTACTGAGGAGAGGGACAGACACAGAGACATGGAGATTGAATACTACCGAGGAGAGGGACAGATACAGAGACATGGAGATTGGAATGCTACAGAGGAGAGGGACAGACACAGAGACATGGAGATTGGAACACTACTGAGGAGAGGGACAGACACAGAGACATGGAGATTGAATACTACAGAGGAGAGGGACAGACACAGAGACATGCAGATTGGAACACTACTGAGGAGAGGGACAGACACAGAGACATGGAGATTGGAACACTACTGAGGAGAGGGACAGACACAGAGACAGAGACATGGAAATTGGAATGCTACAGAGGAGAGGGACAGACACAGAGACATGGAGATTGGAATACTACTGAGGAGAGGGACAGACACAGAGACATGGAGATTGTAACGCCTACTGAGGAAAGGGACAGACACAGAGACAGAGACATGGAAATTGGAATGCTACAGAGGAGAGGGACAGACACAGAGACATGGAGATTGGAATACTACTGAGGAGAGGGACAGACACAGAGACATGGAGATTGGAACGCTACTGAGGAGAGGGACAGACACAGAGACATGGAGATTGGAACGCTACTGAGGAGAGGGACAGACACAGAGAAAGAGTCTTGGAAATTGGAAAACTACTGAGGAGAGGGACAAACACAGAGACATGGAGATTGGAATGCTACTGAGGAGAGGGACAGACACAGAGACATGGAGACTGGAATACTACCGAGGAGAGGGACAGACACAGAGACATTGAGATTGGAACACTACTGAGGATATGGACAGACACAGAGACAAGGAGACTGGAACACTACTGAGGAGAGGGACAGACACAGAGACATGGAGATTGAAACACTACTGATGAGAGGGACAGACACAGAGAAAGAGACAAGGAGATTGGAACACTACTGAGAAGAGGGACAGACACAGAGACATGGATATTGAATACTACTGAGGAGAGGGACAGACACAGAGACATGGAGATTGGAACACTACTGAGAAGAGGGACAGACACAGAGACATTGAGATTGGAATAATACTGAGGAGAGGGACAGACACAGAGTCATGGAGATTAGAACGCTACTGAGGAGAGAAACAGTCACAGAGGAAGAGACATGGAGATTGGAACACTACTGAGGAGAGGGACATACACAGAGACTTGGAGATTGGAACACTACTGAGGAGAGGGACAGACAAAGAGAAAGAGACATGGAGATTGGAACACTACTGAGGAGAGGGACAGACACAGAGACATGGAGATTGGAACACTACTGAGGAGAGGGACATACACAGAGAAAGAGACATGGAGATTGGAACACTACTGAGGAGAGGGACAGACACAGAGACAAGGAGATTGGAACACTACTGAGGAGAGGGACAGACACAGAGACATGGAGATTGAATACTACTGAGGAGAGGGACAGACACAGAGACATGGAGATTGAAACATTACTGAGGAGAGGGACAGACACAGACACAGAGACATGGATATTGGAACACTACTGAGAAGAGGGACAGACACAGAGACATGGAGATTGGAACACAGAGGAGAGGGACAGACACAGAGACATGGAGATTGAATACTACCGAGGAGAGGGACAGACACAGAGAAATGGAGATTGGAACACTACTGAGAAGAGGGACAGACACAGAGACATGGAGATTGGAACACTACTGAGGAGAGGGACAGACACAGAGACATGGAGATTGGAACACTACTGAGGAAAGGGACAGACACAGAGACAGAGACATGGAAATTGGAATGCTACAGAGGAGAGGGACAGACACAGAGACATGGAGATTGGAACACTACTGAGGAAAGGGACAGACACAGAGACATGAAGATTGGAAAACTACTGAGGAAAGGGACAGACACAGAGACAGAGACATGGAAATTGGAATGCTACAGAGGAGAGGGACAGACACAGAGACATAGAGATTGAATACTACCGAGGAGAGGGACAGACACAGAGACATGGAGATTGGAACACTACTGAGAAGAGGGACAGACACAGAGACATGGAGATTGGAATAATACTGAGGAGAGGGACAGACACAGAGTCATGGAGATTGGAACACTACTGAGGAGAGGGACAGACACAGAGACATGCAGATTGGAACACTACTGAGGAGAGGGACAGACACAGAGAAAGAGACATGGAGATTGGAACACTACTGAGGAGAGGGACAGACACAGAGACATGGAGATTGGAACACTACTGAGGAGAGGGACAGACACAGAGACATGGAGTTTGGAACACTACTGAGGAAAGGGACATACACAGAGAAAGAGACATGGAGATTGGAACAGTACTGAGGAGAGGGACAGACACAGAGACATGGAGATTGGAACACTACTGAGGAGAGGGACAGACACAGAGACAGAGACATGGAGATAGGAACACTTCTGAGGAGAGGGACAGACACAGAGACATGGAGATTGGAAGACTACTGAGGAGAGGGACAGACACAGCGACATGGAGATTGGAACACAACTGAGGAGAGGGACAGACATAGACACAGAGACATGGAGATTGGAACAATACTGAGGAGAGGGACAGACACAGAGACATGGAGATTGGAACACTACTGAGGAGAGGGACAGACACAGAGACATGGAGATTGTATACTACCGAGGAGAGGGACAGACACAGAGACATGGAGATTGGAACACTACTGAGAAGAGGGACAGACACAGAGACTTGGAGATTGGAACATTACTGAGGAGATGGACATACACAGAGACATGGAGATTAGAATACTACTGAGGAGAGGGACAGACACAGAGACATGGAGATTGGAACACTACTGAGGAGAAGGACAGACACAGAGACATGGAGATTGAATACTACCGAGGAGAGGGACAGATACAGAGACATGGAGATTGGAACACTACTGAGGAGAGGGACAGACACAGAGACATGGAGATTGAATACTACAGAGGAGAGGGACAGACACAGAGACATGCAGATTGGAACACTACTGAGAAGAGGGACAGACACAGAGACATGGAGATTGGAACACTACTGAGGAGAGGGACAGACACAGAGACAGAGACATGGAAATTGGAATGCTACAGAGGAGAGGGACAGACACAGAGACATGGAGATTGGAATACTACTGAGGAGAGGGACAGACACAGAGACATGGAGATTGTAACGCTACTGAGGAAAGGGACAGACACAGAGACAGAGACATGGAAATTGGAATGCTACAGAGGAGAGGGACAGACACAGAGACATGGAGATTGGAATACTACTGAGGAGAGGGACAGACACAGAGACATGGAGATTGTAACGCTACTGAGGAGAGGGACAGACACAGAGACATGGAGATTGGAATGCTACTGAGGAGAGGGACAGACACAGAGAAAGAGTCTTGGAAATTGGAAAACTACTGAGGAGAGGGACAAACACAGAGACATGGAGATTGGAATGCTACTGAGGAGAGGGACAGACACAGAGACATGGAGACTGGAATACTACCGAGGAGAGGGACAGACACAGAGACATGGAGATTGGAACACTACTGAGGATAGGGACAGACACAGAGACAAGGAGACTGGAACACTACTGAGGAGAGGGACAGACACAGAGACATGGAGATTGAAACACTACTGAGGAGAGGGACAGACACAGAGAAAGAGACATGGAGATTGGAACACTACTGAGGAGAGGGACAGACACAGAGACATGGAGATTGGAACACTACTGAGGAGAGGGACAGACACAGAGACATGGAGTTTGGAACACTACTGAGGAAAGGGACATACACAGAGAAAGAGACATGGAGATTGGAAACAGTACTGAGGAGAGGGACAGACACAGAGACATGGAGATTGGAACACTACTGAGGAGAGGGACAGACACAGAGACAGAGACATGGAGATAGGAACACTTCTGAGGAGCGGGACAGACACAGAGACATGGAGATTGGAAGACTACTGAGGAGAGGGACAGACACAGCGACATGGAGATTGGAACACTACTGAGGAGAGGGACAGACATAGACACAGAGACATGGAGATTGGAACACTACTGAGGAGAGGGACAGACACAGAGACATGGAGATTGGAACACTACTGAGGAGAGGGACAGACACAGAGACATGGAGATTGAATACTACCGAGGAGAGGGACAGACACAGAGACATGGAGATTGGAACACTACTGAGAAGAGGGACAGACACAGAGACTTGGAGATTGGAACACTACTGAGGAGATGGACATACACAGAGACATGGAGATTAGAATACTACTGAGGAGAGGGACAGACACAGAGACATGGAGATTGGAACACTACTGAGGAGAGGGACAGACACAGAGACATGGAGATTGAATACTACCGAGGAGAGGGACAGATACAGAGACATGGAGATTGGAACACTACTGAGGAGAGGGACAGACACAGAGACATGGAGATTGAATACTACAGAGGAGAGGGACAGACACAGAGACATGCAGATTGGAACACTACTGAGAAGAGGGACAGACACAGAGACATGGAGATTGGAACACTACTGAGGAGAGGGACAGACACAGAGACAGAGACATGGAAATTGGAATGCTACAGAGGAGAGGGACAGACACAGAGACATGGAGATTGGAATACTCACTGAGGAGAGGGACAGACACAGAGACATGGAGATTTGTAACGCTACTGAGGAAAGGACAGACACAGAGACAGAGACATGGAAATTGGAATGCTACAGAGGAGAGGGACAGACACAGAGACATGGAGATTGGAATACTACTGAGGAGAGGGACAGACACAGAGACATGGAGATTGTAACGCTACTGAGGAGAGGGACAGACACAGAGACATGGAGATTGGAACGCTACTGAGGAGAGGGACAGACACAGAGAAAGAGTCTTGGAAATTGGAAAACTACTGAGGAGAGGGACAAACACAGAGACATGGAGATTGGAATGCTACTGAGGAGAGGGACAGACACAGAGACATGGAGACTGGAATACTACCGAGGAGAGGGATAGACACAGAGACATGGAGATTGGAACACTACTGAGGATAGGGACAGACACAGAGACAAGGAGACTGGAACACTACTGAGGAGAGGGACAGACAAAGAGACATGGAGATTGAAACACTACTGATGAGAGGGACAGACACAGAGAAAGAGACAAGGAGATTGGAACACTACTGAGAAGAGGGACAGACACAGAGACATGGATATTGAATACTACTGAGGAGAGGGACAGACACAGACACAGATACATGGATATTGGAACACTACTGAGAAGAGGGACAGACACAGAGACATGGAGATTGGAACACTACTGAGGAGAGGGACAGACACAGAGACATGGAGATTGAATACTACTGAGGAGAGGGACAGACACAGAGACATGTAGATTGACACACTACTGAGGAGAGGGACAGACACAGACACAGAGACATGGATATTGGAACACTACTGAGGAGAGGGACAGACACAGAGACATGGAGATTGAATACTACCGAGGAGAGGGACAGACACAGAGACATGGAGATTGGAACATTACTGAGGAAAGGGACAGACACAGAGACAGAGACATGGAAATTTGAATGCTACAGAGGAGAGGGACAGACACAGAGACATGGAGATTGAATACTACCGAGGAGAGGGACAGACACAGAGACATGGAGATTGAATACAACGAGGAGAGGGACAGACACAGAGACATGGGAGATTGGAATAATACTGAGGAGAGGGACAGACACAGCGACATGGAGATTGGAACACTACTGAGGAGAGGGACAGACATAGACACAGAGACATGGAGATTGGAACACTACTGAGGAGAGGGACAGACACAGAGACATGGAGATTGGAACACTACTGAGGAGAGGGACAGACACAGAGACATGGAGATTGAATACTACCGAGGAGAGGGACAGACACAGAGACATGGAGATTGGAACACTACTGAGAAGAGGGACAGACACAGAGACTTGGAGATTGGAACACTACTGAGGAGATGGACATACACAGAGACATGGAGATTAGAATACTACTGAGGAGAGGGACAGACACAGAGACATGGAGATTGGAACACTACTGAGGAGAGGGACAGACACAGAGACATGGAGATTGAATACTACCGAGGAGAGGGACAGATACAGAGACATGGAGATTGGAACACTACTGAGGAGAGGGACAGACACAGAGACATGGAGATTTGAATACTACAGAGGAGAGGGACAGACACAGAGACATGCAGATTGGAACACTACTGAGAAGAGGGACAGACACAGAGACATGGAGATTGGAACACTACTGAGGAGAGGGACAGACACAGAGACAGAGACATGGAAATTGGAATGCTACAGAGGAGAGGGACAGACACAGAGACATGGAGATTGGAATACTACTGAGGAGAGGGACAGACACAGAGACATGGAGATTGTAACGCTACTGAGGAAAGGGACAGACACAGAGACAGAGACATGGAAATTGGAATGCTACAGAGGAGAGGGACAGACACAGAGACATGGAGATTGGAATACTACTGAGGAGAGGGACAGACACAGAGACATGGAGATTGTAACGCTACTGAGGAGATGGACAGACACAGAGACATGGAGATTGGAACGCTACTGAGGAGAGGGACAGACACAGAGAAAGAGTCTTGGAAATTGGAAAACTACTGAGGAGAGGGACAAACACAGAGACATGGAGATTGGAATGCTACTGAGGAGAGGGACAGACACAGAGACATGGAGATTGGAATACTACTGAGGAGAGGGACAGACACAGAGACATGGAGATTGTAACGCTACTGAGGAAAGGGACAGACACAGAGACAGAGACATGGAAATTGGAATGCTACAGAGGAGAGGGACAGACACAGAGACATGGAGATTGGAATACTACTGAGGAGAGGGACAGACACAGAGACATGGAGATTGTAACGCTACTGAGGAGAGGGACAGACACAGAGACATGGAGATTGGAACGCTACTGAGGAGAGGGACAGACACAGAGAAAGAGTCTTGGAAATTGGAAAACTACTGAGGAGAGGGACAAACACAGAGACATGGAGATTGGAATGCTACTGAGGAGAGGGACAGACACAGAGACATGGAGACTGGAATACTACCGAGGAGAGGGATAGACACAGAGACATGGAGATTGGAACACTACTGAGGATAGGGACAGACACAGAGACAAGGAGACTGGAACACTACTGAGGAGAGGGACAGACAAAGAGACATGGAGATTGAAACACTACTGATGAGAGGGACAGACACAGAGAAAGAGACAAGGAGATTGGAACACTACTGAGAAGAGGGACAGACACAGAGACATGGATATTGAATACTACTGAGGAGAGGGACAGACACAGACACAGATACATGGATATTGGAACACTACTGAGAAGAGGGGACAGACACAGAGACATGGAGATTGGAACACTACTGAGGAGAGGGACAGACACAGAGACATGGAGATTGGAATACTACTGAGGAGAGGGACAGACACAGAGACATGTAGATTGACACACTCACTGAGGAGAGGGACAGACACAGACACAGAGACATGGATATTGGAACACTACTGAGGAGAGGGACAGACACAGAGACATGGAGATTGAATACTACCAGAGGAGAGGGACAGACACAGAGACATGGAGATTGGAACATTACTGAGGAAAGGGACAGACACAGAGACAGAGACATGGAAATTTGAATGCTACAGAGGAGAGGGACAGACACAGAGACATGGAGATTGAATACTACCGAGGAGAGGGACAGACACAGAGACATGGAGATTGAATACTACCGAGGAGAGGGACAGACACAGAGACATGGAGATTGGAATAATACTGAGGAGAGGGACAGACACAGCGACATGGAGATTGGAACACTACTGAGGAGAGGGACAGACATAGACACAGAGACATGGAGATTGGAACACTACTGAGGAGAGGGACAGACACAGAGACATGGAGATTGGAACACTACTGAGGAGAGGGACAGACACAGAGACATGGAGATTGAATACTACCGAGGAGAGGGACAGACACAGAGACATGGAGATTGGAACACTACTGAGAAGAGGGACAGACACAGAGACTTGGAGATTGGAACACTACTGAGGAGATGGACATACACAGAGACATGGAGATTAGAATACTACTGAGGAGAGGGACAGACACAGAGACATGGAGATTGGAACACTACTGGAGGAGAGGGACAGACACAGAGACATGGAGATTGAATACTACCCGGAGGAGAGGGACAGATACAGAGACATGGAGATTGGAACACTACTGAGGAGAGGGACAGACACAGAGACATGGAGATTGAATACTACAGAGGAGAGGGACAGACACAGAGACATGCAGATTGGAACACTACTGAGAAGAGGGACAGACACAGAGACATGGAGATTGGAACACTACTGAGGAGAGGGACAGACACAGAGACAGAGACATGGAAATTGGAATGCTACAGAGGAGAGGGACAGACACAGAGACATGGAGATTGGAATACTACTGAGGAGAGGGACAGACACAGAGACATGGAGATTGTAACGCTACTGAGGAAAGGGACAGACACAGAGACAGAGACATGGAAATTGGAATGCTACAGAGGAGAGGGACAGACACAGAGACATGGAGATTGGAATACTACTGAGGAGAGGGACAGACACAGAGACATGGAGATTGTAACGCTACTGAGGAGATGGACAGACACAGAGACATGGAGATTGGAACGCTACTGAGGAGAGGGACAGACACAGAGAAAGAGTCTTGGAAATTGGAAAACTACTGAGGAGAGGGACAAACACAGAGACATGGAGATTTGGAATGCTACTGAGGAGAGGGACAGACACAGAGACATGGAGACTGGAATACTACCGAGGAGAGGGACAGACACAGAGACATGGAGATTGGAACACTACTGAGGATAGGGACAGACACAGAGACAAGGAGACTGGAACACTACTGAGGAGAGGGACAGACACAGAGACATGGAGATTGAAACACTACTGAGGAGAGGGACAGACACAGAGAAAGAGACATGGAGATTGGAACACTACTGAGGAGAGGGACAGACACAGAGACATGGAGATTGGAACACTACTGAGGAGAGGGACAGACACAGAGACATGGAGTTTGGAACACTACTGAGGAAAGGGACATACACAGAGAAAGAGACATGGAGATTGGAACAGTACTGAGGAGAGGGACAGACACAGAGACATGGAGATTGGAACACTACTGAGGAGAGGGACAGACACAGAGACAGAGACATGGAGATAGGAACACTTCTGAGGAGCGGGACAGACACAGAGACATGGAGATTGGAAGACTACTGAGGAGAGGGACAGACACAGCGACATGGAGATTGGAACACTACTGAGGAGAGGGACAGACATAGACACAGAGACATGGAGATTGGAACACTACTGAGGAGAGGGACAGACACAGAGACATGGAGATTGGAACACTACTGAGGAGAGGGACAGACACAGAGACATGGAGATTGAATACTACCGAGGAGAGGGACAGACACAGAGACATGGAGATTGGAACACTACTGAGAAGAGGGACAGACACAGAGACTTGGAGATTGGAACACTACTGAGGAGATGGACATACACAGAGACATGGAGATTAGAATACTACTGAGGAGAGGGACAGACACAGAGACATGGAGATTGGAACACTACTGAGGAGAGGGACAGACACAGAGACATGGAGATTGAATACTACCGAGGAGAGGGACAGATACAGAGACATGGAGATTGGAACACTACTGAGGAGAGGGACAGACACAGAGACATGGAGATTGAATACTACAGAGGAGAGGGACAGACACAGAGACATGCAGATTGGAACACTCACTGAGAAGAGGGACAGACACAGAGACATGGAGATTGGAACACTACTGAGGAGAGGGACAGACACAGAGACAGAGACATGGAAATTGGAATGCTACAGAGGAGAGGGACAGACACAGAGACATGGAGATTGGAATACTACTGAGGAGAGGGACAGACACAGAGACATGGAGATTGTAACGCTACTGAGGAAAGGGACAGACACAGAGACAGAGACATGGAAATTGGAATGCTACAGAGGAGAGGGACAGACACAGAGACATGGAGATTGGAATACTACTGAGGAGAGGGACAGACACAGAGACATGGAGATTGTAACGCTACTGAGGAGAGGGACAGACACAGAGACATGGAGATTGGAACGCTACTGAGGAGAGGGACAGACACAGAGAAAGAGTCTTGGAAATTGGAAAACTACTGAGGAGAGGGACAAACACAGAGACATGGAGATTGGAATGCTACTGAGGAGAGGGACAGACACAGAGACATGGAGACTGGAATACTACCGAGGAGAGGGATAGACACAGAGACATGGAGATTGGAACACTACTGAGGATAGGGACAGACACAGAGACAAGGAGACTGGAACACTACTGAGGAGAGGGACAGACAAAGAGACATTTTTTATTTTTTTTTATTTCACCTTTATTTAACCAGGTAAACCAGTTGAGAACAAGTTCTCATTTACAACTGCGACCTGGCCAAGATAAAGCATAGCAGTGCGATAAAAACAACAACACAGAGTTACATATGGGGTAAAACAAAACAAAAATCAAAAAAAATACAACAGAAATACAATTAATATACAGTGTGCAAATTTAGCAAGTTATGGAGGTAAGGCAATAAAATAGGCTATAGTGCAAAATAATTACAATTTAGTATTAACACTGGAATGATGTGCAAGAGATGATGTGCAAATAGAGATACTGGGGTACAGATGAGCAAAATAAATAACAATATAGGGATGAGGTAGTTGGGCGGGCTAATTTCAGATGGGCTGTGTACAGGTGCAGTGATCGGTAAGGTGCTCTGACAACTGATGCCTAAAGTTAGTGAGGGAGATAAGCGTCTCAGCTTCAGAGATTTTTGCAGTTTGTTCCAGTCATTGGCAGCAGAGAACTGGAAGGAATTGCGCCAAAGGAGGTGTTGGCTTTGGGGATGACCAGTGAGATATACCCGCTGGAGCGCAGACTACGGGTGGGTGTTGCTATGGTGACCAATGAGCTAAGATAAGGCGGGGATTTGCCTAGCAGTGATTTATAGATGGCCTGGAGCCAGTGGGTTTGGCGACGAATATGTAGTGAGGACCAGCCAACAAGAGCGTACAGGTCACAGTGGTGGGTATTATATGGGGCTTTGGAGACAAAACGGATGGCACTGTGATAGACAACATCCAATTTGCTGAGTAGAGTGTTGGAGGCTATTTTGTAAATGACACGCCGAAGTCAAGGATCGGTAGGATAGTCAGTTTTACAAGGGCATGTTTGGCAGCATGAGTGAAGGAGGCTTTGTTGCGAAATAGGAAACCGATTCTAGATTTAACTTTGGATTGGAGATTCTTAATGTGAGTCTGGAAGGAGAGTTTACAGTCTAACCAGACACCTAGATATTTGTAGTTGTCCACGTACTCTAGGTCAGACCCGTCTAGAGTAGTGATTCTAGTCGGGTGGGCGGGTGCAAGCAGCGTCGGTTGAAGAGCATGCATTTTGTTTTACTAGTGTTTAAGAGCAGTTGGAGGCTACTGAAGGAGTGTTGTATGGAATTGAAGCTCGTTTGGAGGGTTTGTTAACACAGTGTCCAATGAAGGGCCAGATGTATAAAAAATGGTGTCGTCTGCGTAGAGGTGGATCTGAGAGTCACCAGCAGCAAGAGCGACGTCATTGATATACACAGAGAAAAGAGTTGGCCCAAGAATTGAACCCTGTGGCACCCCATAGAGACTGCCATAGGTCCAGACAACAGGCCCTCCGATTTGACACACATTGAACTCTATCTGAGAAGTAGTTGGTGAACCAGGCGAGGCAGTCATTAGAGAAACCAAGGCTATTTAGTCTGCCAATAAGAATGCGGTGGTTGACAGAGTCGAAAGCCTTGGCCAGGTCAATGAAAACGGCTGCACAGTACTGTCTATTATCGATCGCGTTATAATATCATTTAGGACCTTGAGCGTGGCTGAAGTGCACCGCAGACCAGCTCGGAAACCGGATTGCATAGCAGAGAAGGTACAGTGGGATTCGAAATGGTTGGTGATCTGTTTGTTGACTTGGCTTTCAAAAACTTTTGAAAGGCAGGGCAGGATGGATATGGGTCTGTAACAGTTTGGATCTAGAGTGTCACCCCCTTTGAAGAGGGGGGATGACCGTGGCAGCTTTCCAATCTCTGGGGATCTCAGACGTTACGAAAGAGAGGTTGAACAGGCTAGTAATAGGGTTACGACAATTAGAGAATACAATTAGATTGAATACTACTGAGGAGAGGGACAGACACAGAGACATGTAGATTGACACACTACTGAGGAGAGGGACAGACACAGACACAGAGACATGGATATTGGAACACTACTGAGGAGAGGGACAGACACAGAGACATGGAGATTGAATACTACCGAGGAGAGGGACAGACACAGAGACATGGAGATTGGAACATTACTGAGGAAAGGGACAGACACAGAGACAGAGACATGGAAATTTGAATGCTACAGAGGAGAGGGACAGACACAGAGACATGGAGATTGAATACTACCGAGGAGAGGGACAGACACAGAGACATGGAGATTGAATACTACCGAGAGGAGAGGGACAGACACAGAGACATGGAGATTGGAATAATACTGAGGAGAGGGACAGACACAGCGACATGGAGATTTGGAACACTACTGAGGAGAGGGACAGACATAGACACAGAGACATGGAGATTGGAACACTACTGAGGAGAGGGACAGACACAGAGACATGGAGATTGGAACACTACTGAGGAGAGGGACAGACACAGAGACATGGAGATTGAATACTACCGAGGAGAGGGACAGACACAGAGACATGGAGATTGGAACACTACTGAGAAGAGGGACAGACACAGAGACTTGGAGATTGGAACACTACTGAGGAGATGGACATACACAGAGACATGGAGATTAGAATACTACTGAGGAGAGGGACAGACACAGAGACATGGAGATTGGAACACTACTGAGGAGAGGGACAGACACAGAGACATGGAGATTGAATACTACCGAGGAGAGGGACAGATACAGAGACATGGAGATTGGAACACTACTGAGGAGAGGGACAGACACAGAGACATGGAGATTGAATACTACAGAGGAGAGGGACAGACACAGAGACATGCAGATTGGAACACTACTGAGAAGAGGGACAGACACAGAGACATGGAGATTGGAACACTACTGAGGAGAGGGACAGACACAGAGACAGAGACATGGAAATTGGAATGCTACAGAGGAGAGGGACAGACACAGAGACATGGAGATTGGAATACTACTGAGGAGAGGGACAGACACAGAGACATGGAGATTGTAACGCTACTGAGGAAAGGGACAGACACAGAGACAGAGACATGGAAATTGGAATGCTACAGAGGAGAGGGACAGACACAGAGACATGGAGATTGGAATACTACTGAGGAGAGGGACAGACACAGAGACATGGAGATTGTAACGCTACTGAGGAGATGGACAGACACAGAGACATGGAGATTGGAACGCTACTGAGGAGAGGGACAGACACAGAGAAAGAGTCTTGGAAATTGGAAAACTACTGAGGAGAGGGACAAACACAGAGACATGGAGATTGGAATGCTACTGAGGAGAGGGACAGACACAGAGACATGGAGACTGGAATACTACCGAGGAGAGGGACAGACACAGAGACATAGAGATTGGAACACTACTGAGGATAGGGACAGACACAGAGACAAGGAGACTGGAACACTACTGAGGAGAGGGACAGACACAGAGACATGGAGATTGAAACACTACTGATGAGAGGGACAGACACAGAGAAAGAGACAAGGAGATTGGAACACTACTGAGAAGAGGGACAGACACAGAGACATGGATATTGAATACTACTGAGGAGAGGGACAGACACAGACACAGATACATGGATATTGGAACACTACTGAGAAGAGGGACAGACACAGAGACATGGAGATTGGAACACTACTGAGGAGAGGGACAGACACAGAGACATGGAGATTGAATACTACTGAGGAGAGGGACAGACACAGAGACATGGAGATTGACACACTACTGAGGAGAGGGACAGACACAGACACAGAGACATGGATATTGGAACACTACTGAGGAGAGGGACAGACACAGAGACATGGAGATTGGAACACTACTGAGGAGAGGGACAGACACAGAGACATGGAGATTGGAACACTACTGAGGAGAGGGACAGACACAGAGACATGGAGATTGAATACTACCGAGGAGAGGGACAGACACAGAGACATGGAGATTGGAACATTACTGAGGAAAGGGACAGACACAGAGACAGAGACATGGAAATTTGAATGCTACAGAGGAGAGGGACAGACACAGAGACATGGAGATTGAATACTACCGAGGAGAGGGACAGACACAGAGACATGGAGATTGGAATAATACTGAGGAGAGGGACAGACACAGAGTCATGGAGATTAGAACACTACTGAGGAGAGAGACAGTCACAGAGGAAGAGACATGGAGATTGGAACACTACTGAGGAGAGGGACATACACAGAGACTTGGAGATTGGAACACTACTGAGGAGAGGGACAGACACAGAGAAAGAGACATGGAGATTGGAACACTACTGAGGAGAGGGACAGACACAGAGACATGGAGATTGGAACACTACTGAGGAGAGGGACATACACAGAGAAAGAGACATGGAGATTGGAACACTACTGAGGAGAGGGACAGACACAGAGACATGGAGATTGGAACACTACTGAGGAGAGGGACAGACACAGAGACATGGAGATTGAATACTACTGAGGAGAGGGACAGACACAGACACATGGAGATTGAAACACTACTGAGGAGAGGGACAGACACAGAGACATGGATATTGGAACACTACTGAGAAGAGGGACAGTCACAGAGACATGGAGATTGGAACACTACTGAGGAGAGGGACAGACACAGAGACATGGAGATTGAATACTACCGAGGAGAGGGACAGCCACAGAGAAATGGAGATTGGAACACTACTGAGAAGAGGGACAGACACAGAGACATGGAGATTGGAACACTACTGAGGAGAGGGACAGACACAGAGACATGGAGATTGGAACACTACTGAGGAAAGGGACAGACACAGAGACAGAGACATGGAAATTGGAATGCTACAGAGGAGAGGGACAGACACAGAGACATGGAGATTGAATATTACCGAGGAGAGGGACAGACACAGAGATATGGAGATTGGAACACTACTGAGGAAAGGGACAGACACAGAGACAGAGACATGGAAATTGGAATGCTACAGAGGAGAGGGACAGACACAGAGACATGGAGATTGTAACACTACTGAGAATAGGGACAGACACAGAGACATGGAGATTGGAATAATACTGAGGAGAGGGACAGACACAGAGTCATGGAGTTTGGAACACTACTGAGGAGAGGGACAGACACAGAGACATGGAGATTGGAACACTACTGAGGAGAGGGACAGACACAGAGAAAGAGACATGGAGATTGGAACACTACTGAGGAGAGGAACATACACAGAGACATGGAGATTGGAACACTACTGAGGAGAGGGACAGACACAGAGAAAGAGACATGGAGATTGGAACACTACTGAGGAGAGGGACAGACACAGAGACATGGAGATTGGAACACTACTGAGGAGAGGGACAGACACAGAGACATGGAGATTGGAACACTACTGAGGAGAGGGACAGACACAGAGAAAGAGACATGGAGATTGGAACACTACTGAGGAGAGGGACAGACACAGAGACATGGAGATTGGAACACTACTGAGGAGAGGGACATACACAGAGAAAGAGACATGGAGATTGGAACACTACTGAGGAGAGGGACAGACACAGAGACATGGAGATTGGAACACTACTGAGGAGAGGGACAGACACAGAGACATGGAGATTGAATACTACTGAGGAGAGGGACAGACACAGACACATGGAGATTGAAACACTACTGAGGAGAGGGACAGACACAGAGACATGGATATTGGAACACTACTGAGAAGAGGGACAGTCACAGAGACATGGAGATTGGAACACTACTGAGGAGAGGGACAGACACAGAGACATGGAGATTGAATGCCACAAGGATGGAACACTACTGAGGAGAGGGACAGACACAGAGACATGGAGATTGGAACACTACTGAGAGGGACAGACACAGAGACATGGAGATTGGAACACTACTGAGGAAAGGGACAGACACAGAGACAGAGACATGGAAATTGGAATGCTACAGAGGAGAGGGACAGACACAGAGACATGGAGATTGAATATTACCGAGGAGAGGGACAGACACAGAGATATGGAGATTGGAACACTACTGAGGAAAGGGACAGACACAGAGACAGAGACATGGAAATTGGAATGCTACAGAGGAGAGGGACAGACACAGAGACATGGAGATTGTAACACTACTGAGAATAGGGACAGACACAGAGACATGGAGATTGGAATAATACTGAGGAGAGGGACAGACACAGAGTCATGGAGTTTGGAACACTACTGAGGAGAGGGACAGACACAGAGACATGGAGATTGGAACACTACTGAGGAGAGGGACAGACACAGAGAAAGAGACATGGAGATTGGAACACTACTGAGGAGAGAGGAACATACACAGAGACATGGAGATTGGAACACTACTGAGGAGAGGGACAGACACAGAGAAAGAGACATGGAGATTGGAACACTACTGAGGAGAGGGACAGACACAGAGACATGGAGATTGGAACACTACTGAGGAGAGGGACAGACACAGAGACATGGAGATTGGAACACTACTGAGGAGAGGGACAGACACAGAGACAGAGACATGGAGATAGGAACACTACTGAGGAGAGGGACAGACACAGAGACATGGAGATTGGAAGACTACTGAGGAGAGGGACAGACACAGCGACATGGAGATTGGAACACTACTGAGGAGAGGGACAGACATAGACACAGAGACATGGAGATTGGAACACTACTGAGGAGAGGGACAGACACAGAGACATGGAGATTGGAACACTACTGAGGAGAGGGACAGACACAGAGACATGGAGATTGAATATTACCGAGGAGAGGGACAGACACAGAGACATGGAGATTGGAACACTACTGAGAAGAGGGACAGACACAGAGACATGGAGATTGGAACACTACTGAGGAGAGGGACAGACACAGAGACATGGAGATTGAATACTACCGAGGAGAGGGACAGACACAGAGACATGGAGATTGGAACACTACTGAGGAGAGGGACAGACACAGAGACATGGAGATTGAATACTACAGAGGAGAGGGACAGACACAGAGACATGGAGATTGGAACACTACTGAGAAGAGGGACAGACACAGAGACATGGAGATTGGAACACTACTGAGGAGAGGGACAGACACAGACACATGAAGATTGAAACACTACTGAGGAAAGGTACAGACACAGAGACAGAGACATGGAAATTGGAATACTACTGAGGAGTGGGACAGACACAGAGACATGGAGATTGTAACGCTACTGAGGAGAAGGACAGACACAGAGACATGGAGATTGGAACACTACTCAGGAGATGGACAGACACAGAGACATGGAGATTAGAATACTACTGAGGAGAGGGACAGACACAGAGACATGGAGATTGGAACAATACTGAGGAGAGGGACAGACACATAGACATGGAGATTGGAACACTACTGAGGAGAGGGACAGACACAGAGACATGGAGATTGGAACACTACTGAGGAGAGGGACAGACACAGAGACATGGCGATTGGAACACAACTGAGGAGAGGGACAGACACAGACACAGAGACATGGAGATTGGAACACTACTGAGGAGAGGGACAGACACAGACACAGAGACAGAGACATGGAGATTGGAACACTACTGAGGAGAGGGACAGACAGAGACACATGGCAACACATTTACAGCATAAAGTCTTTCTGCAGTAGATACTGTATGTGGCGTTAGGTGGAGCTCATGGCCTGAGAGGCTGAAATAGAAGGTGCTTTGTGGATTGTTCATTTAAAAGAGGGAATGATCATGTCTTTAAGTAGCTGGAGCTGGAGCTGGAGCCAAACATTGTCTTACTACTGCGTAGAATGACGCACACCTGAACACACACACAAAACACACACAACATTTTAAAAAAGATCACACACACTCAGAGCTGGGATTCCTGTAGAGACAAATTGGGAGGTGTAGGAGCCTGTGTGTGTGTGTGTGTGTCTGCTTGGCGACTGGGACACTAGCACACTGGTACGTCTGCTGGCTCCTCTAAGCTGTCCATGTGTGGGCATGAAGATAAAGCCCTTTTTGTGTTCACCATCGCTGTGTGTTTGTGTGTGTATGCGTTTTCGTTGTGTGTCTTCTACAGAAGCAGTCACATAGTCCCGTTTGAATCTCTGTTCTCCCTGATTTACTCTTCAATACTGATAAATGACCATACTTTGTTATATACAGCCACCTGTGAGTAGGCCAACTGTGTGTGTGTGTATGTGTGCGTGTGTGTGTGCGGGTGTGGGTGTGTGTGTGTACTGTGTATGTGTGTGTGTGTGTGTGTGTGTGTGTGTAGGGGGTGAAATCCCTTTCATTTCACAAAAAGCATGACATCAGAAGAATGATATGAAATAAACAAATAACACAACATGGACAAAAAAGGGAGGGGTTTACTCTCTAACCGTCTGTAGCGTCAATCATCTGATTAGAATAAGCAGCTAAGCAACACCATATGATTTTTCATTAGTCATTTAGTCAATGCCTTCCTCTCACTGTGTCCCAATGGGTCAATGGATCATTCAGGTTTCACTGCACAGATGAAGTTAATACTGCCAGGATTAGACCAGATTCAGTGCTGAAGTTGGGTCAGAGCCACCTGTCCCCCGCCCGCCCGTACACACATGCACACAAACGTGTGATCACACACACACCAGATTACGCACATCACAGGGTAACCCTCCTAGATTATCAGCAGTGAGTTTAGTCCCTTTCCAAGAATCTAAGGGTGTTTTCACATATAGTCCTGATCTCAGTTCTCTTTAAAGTGAACTATGGGGTAAAAAAGCAAAAGAACTCAGTCCTCTTTGTATTCACACTTCACGTATTTTGTGGACCGAGTCGTCTTTGCATTCATATTGCTATATTTAGAAAGGAACCAAGATATTTTTCCAACATGCACTCTGGGTTTTTACAAAGTGCAGGACAAGCCATTCAGTCAGAATGTGTTATCGGGCAGCTACAGTAGATACACTGTATACCTACTTACATTTTAGAAGCTAATAGATTGCATTTAATTAAAACATGAGACATAATAATTGTAATCTGAAGATACTATTAACATGTGCATTTTATTACTAACATAATAAATTGCAATAGAATAACTGCAGAATAAATAACGCTGTAACTAAAAATTGTAAACCCAAGGTAGGCTACTGCCCCTATGTTGTGATTCTCACCAAATATATTGTCTTCTCACACTATTCAAACCCCACAATCAATAAACAGTTTATGATGCTCTCTTAGCCTATTGCAAACAAATAATCTGAACCAAAAACACATTTTGTAATGTATGTGTATCCTTGACAATCGCTAATCAATATCCAAAAACAGCACACATATGTTCCTGTGAACCTGCACATCATCATCTTCTCTCTTTTGTAGCACCAATGAGAGGGTTAATGGCAGGGGAAACGGTGTTGCAGTAGTCTAGTGTGTTGGGTTATGACAGGGGAAACGGTGTTGCAGTAGTCTAGTGTGAGGGTTAATGGCAGGGGAAACGGTGTTGCAGTAGTCTAGTGTGAGGGTTAATGGCAGGGGAAACGGTGTTGCAGTAGTCTAGTGTGTTGGGTTATGACAGGGGAAACGGTGTTGCAGTAGTCTAGTGTGAGGGTTAATGGCAGGGGAAACGGTGTTGCAGTAGTCTAGTGTGAGGGTTAATGGCAGGGGAAACGGTGTTGCAGTAGTCTAGTGTGTTGGGTTATGACAGGGGAAACGGTGTAGAAGTAGTCTAGTGTGAGGGTTAATGGCAGGGGAAACGGTGTTGCAGTAGTCTAGTGTGTTGTGTTATGACAGGGGAAATAGTGTTGCAGTAGTCTAGTGTGAGGGGTTATGGCAGGGGAAACAGTGTTGCAGTAGTCTAGTGTCAGGGTTAATGGCAGGGGAAACGGTGTTGCAGTAGTCTAGTGTGAGGGTTAATGGCAGGGGAAACGGTGTTGCAGTAGGCTAGTGTGAGAGTTTATGGCAGGGGAAACGTTGTTGCAGTAGTCTAGTGTGTTGGGTTATGACAGGGGAAACGGTGTTGCAGTAGTCTAGTGTGAGGGTTAATGGCAGGGGAAACGGTGTTGCAGTAGTCTAGTGTGAGGGTTAATGGCAGGGGAAACGGTGTTGCAGTAGTCTAGTGTGTTGGGTTATGACAGGGGAAACGGTGTTGCAGTAGTCTAGTGTGTTGGGTTATGACAGGGGAAACGTTGTTGCAGTAGTCTAGTGTGTTGGGTTATGACAGGGGAAACGGTGTAGAAGTAGTCTAGTGTGTTGGGTTATGACAGGGGAAACGGTGTTGCAGTAGTCTAGTGTGAGGGTTAATGGCAGGGGAAACAGTGTTGCAGTAGTCTAGTGTGAGGGTTAATGGCAGGGGAAACAGTGTTGCAGTAGTCTAGTGTGAGGGTTAATGGCAGGGGAAACGGTGTTGCAGTAGTCTAGTGTGAGGGTTAATGGCAGGGGAAACGGGCTTGCAGTAGTCTAGTGTGAGGGTTAATGGCAGGGGAAACAGTGTTGCAGTAGTCTTGTGTGAGCGTTTATGGCAGGGGAAACGTTGTTGCAGTAGTCTAGTGTGAGGGTTAATGGCAGTGGAAACGGTGTTGCAGTAGTCTAGTGTGAGGGTTAATGGCAGGGGAACATTGTGGCAGTAGTCTGGTGTGTGATATGGGAATAATGACAAGTGAACCTGGGGAGCTTTGTGTTCACATTGCCCTAAAAAAGGGAACCGGAACGCGGAATTCAAGCGAACCAAACACAGACCACCTATCCAGGTGGTCTCAGTTTGGTTCGTTTCGGGGGCTGTTTTGAGGGGTCTGAATTCCTTTGGAGTGTTCACACTGCACAAAAAATTAAGCGAACTGCACTGAGTTCAAAAATTGGCTGAAAGGAACCAAGTGTGAAACACCCTAAGTCATTCACATTAGCTTCTCCGACCATCCCAAAATAACCCGGACTACATCCTCATCTTCCCCCCCGCATGCACACACCCATATTCCGGTCCACCCATACCCCGGCCTGTTTTTCTCAACATGTCATCCTAGTTGCCCTCGGGGGAATAAAGGATGGGTCTGGGTTAATATACTTCTATAATGCACTACCTCGATGCTATTTATAAAGCTTTACTAAGAGGCCTTGTTTTTCTAGTGCATCGGAGCGTCTCGGAGTGCCGGGAATTCCCAGGACAGGACATGACAGCCCTGTATCTGATATAAAGAGGTTTTAGTGAGATGTCTCAGTCCACTATAGACCCAAAACACTCTGGTTATAGTGCCCCATAGGAGACACATAATAAGTATTGAGGGTATTATCCAGCGTGACACACAGGGACATAGTGACTTGTCCTGTCTATAGAATCAGAATCCCTGGTCATTTTAATCCATGGTTCCGTTCCTACCATGGTAAGAGAGAGGGGATGTGTCCCAATAGGCCCAAATTATTCCTCTTCACGTCTCCTTTTCTTCACAGCTACTGATAGGTGAAAGCACTAGATGGCTTTCCATTATATAGCCTTTTCACTAATCAGGTCCTCTGAGCTAAGGGTTTCAAGAAGTGAGGAGGACCAAGAGAGGATACTATTAAAGAGTATTAGTAGACATTATTATTATTTTGTAGGATTTGAATTTGACCAGTTTCTCACAGCAAGAAAAAAAATTTTTTTGTGAAGAATTATAATTAATGGACATTTCTGTAAGGGTTGATACATTTTTTGTTAGAGCTAATCAAGTCTGACATTTTTAAGTGGAAATTACAAAATGTAGAAGCCATTTAAAACTTTGAATACACTACAAGTTGGCATTTCCTGCTGTTTAAGACATTTCCGTCAACAACAGAGTGATCAAATTAAGATCCTACTCCTGTAGATGACATACAGTGGGGGAAAAAAGTATTTAGGCAGCCACCAATTGTGCAAGTTCTCCCACTTAAAAAGATGAGAGAGGCCTGTAATTTTCATCATAGGTACACGTCAACTATGACAGACAAATTGAGAAAAAAAATCCAGAAAATCACATTGTAGGATTTTTAATGAATTTATTTGCAAATTATGGTGGAAAATAAGTATTTGGTCACCTACAAACAAGCAAGATTTCTGGCACTCACAGACCTGTAACTTCTTCTTTAAGAGGCTCCTCTGTCCTCCACTCTTTACCTGTATTAATGGCACCTGTTTGAACTTGTTATCAGTATAAAAGACACCTGTCCACAACCTCATACAGTCACACTCCTGGCCAAGACCAAAGAGCTGTCAAAGGACACCAGAAACAAAATTGTAGACCTGCACCAGGCTGGGAAGACTGAATCTGCAATAGGTAAGCAGCTTGGTTTGAAGAAATCAACTGTGGGAGCAATTATTAGGAAATGGAAGACATACAAGACCACTGATAATCTCCCTCGATCTGGGGCTCCACGCAAGATCTCACCCCGTGGGGTCAAAATGATCACAAGAACGGTGAGCAAAAATCCCAGAACCACACGGGGGGACATAGTGAATGACCTGCAGAGAGCTGGGACCAAAGTAACAAAGCCTACCATCAGTAACACACTACGCCGCCAGGGACTCAAATCCTGCAGTCCAAGACATGTCCCCCTGCTTAAACCAGTACATGTCCAGGCCCGTCTGAAGTTTGCTAGAGTGCATGTGGATGATCCAGAAGAGGATTGGGAGAATGTCATATGGTCAGATGAAACCAAAATATAACTTTTTGGTAAAAACTCAACTCGTCGTGTTTAGAGGACAAAGAATGCTGAGTTGCATCCAAAGAACACCATACCTACTGTGAAGCATGGGGGTGGAAACATCATGCTTTGGGGCTGTTTTTCTGCAAAGGGACCAGGACGACTGATCCGTCTAAAGGAAAGAATGAATGGGGCCATGTATCATGAGATTTTGAGTGAAAATCTCCTTCCATCAGCAAGGGCATTGAAGATGAAACGTGGCTGGGTCTTTCAGCATGACAATGATCCCAAACACACCGCCCGGGCAACGAAGGAGTGGCTTCGTAAGAAGCATTTCAAGGTCCTGGAGTGGCCTAGCCAGTCTCCAGATGTCAACCCCATAGAAAATCTTTGGAGGGAGTTGAAAGTCTGTGTTGCCCAGCGACAGCCCCAAAACATCACTGCTCTAGAGGAGATCTGCATGGAGGAATGGGCCAAAATACCAGCAACAGTGTGTGAAAACCTTGTGAAGACTTACAGAAAACGTTTGACCTGTTTTATTGCCAACAAAGGGTATATAACAAAGTATTGAGAAACTTTTGTTATTGACCAAATACTTATTTTCCACCATAATTTGCAAATAAATTCATTAAAAATCCTACAATGTGATTTTCTGGAGAAAAAAAATCTCATTTTGTCTGTCATAGTTGACGTGTACCTATGATGAAAATTACAGGCCTCTCTCATCTTTTTAAGTGGGAGAACTTGCACAATTGGTGGCTGACTAAATACTTTTTTGCCCCACTGTACGTATGTTTAGATGTAATTTGCTATACGGTCACTTCACTTGATGAGTGTAAGGCTGGGGTTACACGATGCAACTTGCACAGATTTTTTGGTATATGACAGTAAAACATTGTTATGATGACTATAACATTTGTTTGCACCATCAATTCTTGCACGTTTTCTCATAAAAAGTATATTTCCACCCTCGGCCGCTCAGGCAAATTTGACAAAGTACTAAACTTGGAACCAATCAGAACTCCCTTACATACCCCTTGTGATAAAGGCAACCAATGGCCTGCATCTATCTACGATGTAAACACAGCCTTGTGAAAACACAAGCTGCTGTCTGATGAAGAGGAATAGATATACAGTGCCTTGCAAAAGTATTCAACCCCCTTGGCGTTTTTTCCTATTTTGTTGCATTACAACCTGTAATTTAAATGGATTTTTATTTTGATTTCATTTAATGGACATACACAAAATAGTCCAAATTGGTGAAGTGAAATGAAAAAAATTACTTGTTTCAAAAAATTCAAAAAATGTAAATGACGGAAAAGTGGTGCGTGCATATGTATTCACCTCCTTTGCTATGAAGCCCCTAAATAAGATCTGGTACAACCAATTACCTTCAGAAGTCACATAATTAGTGAAATAAAGTTAACCTGTGTGCAATCTAAGCGTCACATGATCTGTCACACGATGTCAGTATATACACCTGTTCTGAAAGGCCCCAGAGTCTGCAACACCACTAAGCAAGGGGCACCACCAAGCAAGCGGCACCATGAAGACCAAGGAGCTCTCCAAACAGGTCAGGGACAAAGTTGTGGAGAAGTACAGATCAGGGTTGGGTTATAAAAAAATATCAGAAACTTTGAACATCCCACGGAGCACAGTTAAATCCATTATTAAAAAATGGAAAGAATATGGCACCACAACAAACCTGCCAAGAGAGGGCCGCCGTCCAAAACTCACGGATCAGGCAAGGAGGGCATTAATCAGAGAGGCAACAAAGAGACCAAATATAACCCTGAAGGAGCTGCAAAGCTCCACAGCGGAGATTGGATTATCTGTCCATAGGACCACTTTAAGCCGTACACTCCACAGAGCTGGGCTTTACAGAAGAGTGTCCAGAAAAAAGCCATTGCTTTAAGAAAAAAATAAGCAAACACGTTTGGTGTTTGCCAAAAGGCATGTGGGAGATTCCCCAAACATATGGAAGAAGGTACTCTGGTCAGATGAGACTAAAATTGAGCTGTTTGGCCATCAAGGAAAACGTTATGTCTGGCACAAACCCAACACCTCTCATCACCCCGAGAACACCATCCCCACAGTGAAGCATGGTGGTGGCAGCATCATGCTGTGAGCATGTTTTTCATTGGCAGTGACTGGGAAACTGGTCAGAATTGAAGGAATGATGGATGGCGCTAAATACAGGGAAATTCTTGAGGAAAACCTGTTTCAGTCTTACAGAGATTTGAGACTGGGACGGAGGTTCACCTTCCAGTAGGACAATGACCCTAAGCATACTGCTAAAGCAACACTCGAGTGGTTTAAGGGGAAACTTTTAAATGTATTGGAATGGCCTAGTCAAAGCCCAGAACTCAATCCAATTGAGAATCTGTGGTATGACTTAAAGATTGCTGTACACCAGCGAAACCCATCCAACTTGAAGGAGCTGCAGCAGTTTAGCCTTGAAGAATGGGCAAAAATCCCAGTGGCTAGATGTGCCAAGCTTATAGAGATATACCCCAAGAGACTTGCAGCTGTAATTGCTGCAAAAGGTGGCTCTACAAAGTATTGATTTGTGTCTTATTTTTTGTTTGTTTCACAATAAAAAATATTTTGCATCTTCGAAGAAGAAGGCATGTTGTGTAAATCATATGATACAAACTCCCAGAAAATCCTTTTTAATTCCAGGTTGTAAGGCAACAAAATATGAAAAATACCCAGATGGGTGAATACTTACGCAAGCCACTGTAGCTAGCTAGCTCCCAGACTGAAATAAGATAAATATCTGTTTTTGAGTGCACTTGAAATATGCAGCATGCTAATACTAATACTAATAACACTAACTGTCTTCATATGACCATACTATAAATGTCATTTTGTGTTTCATTATTTAATTCTCTCCATCAGTAAATTACATTTTTGAATCATGTTTTTGCATGATTATACTGTATGCAGTGTTGTAAAGTACTTGAGTAAAAATAATTTTTACTGATGGAGACTTTTACTTTACTACATTTCTAAAGAAAATAATGTACTTTTTACTCCATACATTTTCCCTGACACCCAAAAGTTCTTGTTACATTTTGACAGGAAAATTGTCAAATTCACACACTTACCAAGAGAACATCCCTACTGCCTCTGATCTGGCGGACTCACTAAACAAAAATGCTTTCTTTGAGTGTTGTAGTGTACCCCTGGCTATCCGTAAATTAAAACATAACAAGAAAATTGTGCTGTCTGGTTTGCATAATATAAGGAATATTTTGCCTTTGATACTGAAGTACATTTTAGCAATTCCATTTACTTTTGATACTTAAGTATATGTAAAACAAAATACTTTTAGAATTTTACTCAAGCAGTATTTTACTGGGTGACTTTCACTTTTACTTGAGTCATTTTCTATTAAGGTATCTTTACTTTTACTCAAGTATGACTTTTGAGTACTTTTTCAACCACTGACTGTAGGTCTCATTTTAAAGGACAATTCCACCCCAAAACTATTTTTTGGTATTTGTTTCATTAATCCATTGTTGACATAGTCCCAAAATCTTTTGCTATCAAGTTTTCAAGATATGTAACTTTCAAAATACAGAAATCATCCCCGTATGATGCATTTCTCAACATTGCAACAATTCTTGATAACTTGATTGCTGTCAAGCGAAACATTTTGGGACTATGTCAACAAGGACTAATGAAACACATACCAAAATATAGTTTTGGGGTGGAATTGTGATTTAAAATGAGACATACAGAGCATTTGTAAAGTATTCAGACCCCTTGACTTTTTCCAAATTTTGTTACGTTACAGCCTTATTCTAAAATTGATTAAATTGTTTTTTTCCCCCTCATCAATCTTCACACAATACTACATAATGCAAAGCAAAAACAGGTATTTTTTAAATCTTTTTTTTGCAAATGTATTAAAAATAAATAACTGAAATATCACATTTACATACATTTTCAGACCCTTTACTCAGTACTTTGTTTAACCATCTTTGGCAGTGATTACAACCTCGAGTCTTCTTGGGTATGATGATACAAGCTTGGCACACCTGTATTTGAGGAGTTTCTTCCATTCTTCTCTGCAGATCCTCTCAAGCTCTCTCAGGTTGGATGGGGAGCGTCGCTGCACAGCTATTTTCAGGTCTCTCCACAGATGTTCGATCGGGTTCAAGTCCGGGCTCTGGCTGGGCCACTCAAGGATATTCAGAGACTTGTCCCGAAGCCACTCCTGCGTTGTCTTGGCTGTGTGCTTAGGGTCATTGTCCTGTTGGAAGGTGAACCTTCGCCCCAGTCTGAGCGCCTGAGCGCTCTGGAGCAGGTTTTCATCAAGGATCGCTCTGTGCTTTGCTCTGTTCATCTTTGCCTCGATCCTGACTAGTCTCCCAGTCCCTGCTGCTGAAAAACATCCCCACAGCATGATGCTGCCACTACCAAGCTTCACCGTAGGGATGGTGCCAGCTTTCCTCCAGACATGACGCTTGGCATTCAGGCCAAAGAGTTCAATGTTGGTTTCATCAGACCAGAGAATCTTGTTTCTCATGGTCTGAGAATCTCTAGGCGCCTTTTGGCAAACTCCAAGCGGGATGTCATGTGCCTTTTACTGAGGAGTGGCTTCCGTCTGGCCACTACCATAAAGGCCTGATTGGTGGAGTGCTGCAGAGATGGTTGTCCTTCTGGAAGGTTCTCCCATCTCCACAGAGGAACTCTAGAGCTCTGTCAGAGTGACCATTGGGTTCTTGGTCACCTCCCTGACAAAGGCCCTTCTCCCCCGATTGCTTTGTTTGGCCACTTTGTTCTTGGGGACCTTTAATGCTGCAGACATTTTTTAGCACCCTTCCCCAGATCTGTGCCTCGACACAATCCTGTCTCGGAGCTCTATGGACAATTCCTTGGACCTCATGGCTTGGTTTTTGCTCTGACATACACTGTCAACTGTGGGACCTTATATAGACAGGTGTGTGCCTTTCCAAATCATGTCCAATCAATTGGATTTACCACAGGTGGACTCCAATCAAGTTGTAGAAACATCTCAAGGATGATCAATGCAAACAGGATGCACCTGAGCTCAATTTCGATTCTCATAGCAAAGGGTCTGAATACTTACGTAAATAAGGTATTTTTATTTTATTTAAAATTTCTAAAAACCTATTTCACTTTGTCATTATGGGCTATTGTGTGTAGATTGCTGAGGATTTTATTTTATTTAATCCATTTTAGAATAAGGCTGTAATGTAACAAAATGTGGAAAAAGTCAAGGGGGCTGAATACTTTCCAAAGGCAAGCTCCAATAGTATTGGGACAGTGACACACTTTGGATTTGAAATTATACAATGATCATGAGTTTCACCTTTAATTTGAGGGTATCTTCATCCATATCGGGTGAACCATTTAGAAATTACAGCACATTTTGTATACACAGTCCACCCATTTTAGGAGACCAAAAGTATTGGGACAAATTCACTTATATGTGTATTAAAGTAGTAAAAGTTCAGTATTTGGTCCCATATTCATAGCACACAATGACTACATCAAGCTTGTGACTCTACAAATTTGCTGTTTGTTTTGGTTGTGTTTCAGTTAATTCTGTGCCCATTAGAAATGAAAGGAGTCACTTTTATTGTAAATATGGATAGAATATGTTTTTAAACACTTCTACATTAATGTGGATGCTAACCATGATTATGGATAGTCCTGAATGAATCGTGAATAAAAGTTACAGACGCACAAATATCATACCCTCAAGATATGCTAACCTCTGACCATTACAATAACATGGGAGGTTAGCATTTTTGGAGGGGTGTGATATTTGTGCATCTGTAACTTTTGTCTAAATCGATCGTTTTACAATAATGAAACGGTTGGATAACAAACAATTTGTACAATCACGATGTAACAATGAGGCCTAATGCAGCAGATGACATGGGGTGAGTTTAGATTTCTCAAACAACATGACCGAAGCAGCTTGAGAGGATGTCACTTGAAACTTCAACTACATTTGTGTGAAGGTTGCTTTGTGTACCTCCAGCCTAAGAGAATAGTGGATTGTATGTTGTGTTTATACAGTATATATATAGTATATCAGATGACTGGTGGGTTAGGGAGGGGAAGTAGTGGAAGTGTCTCGGAGTGTGCTTAGAGGGGTGGGGTGCCCCGCTGACCAGGGGAAGGGGACAGAGAGAGAGCGGACTGCCCACCCCTCCCCTTGCTTCCCATCCCCAAGGGGGGTCACCAGTTCACCACATAATGAACCAGATTGCAGGTCAGAAGTCACGACCCCAACGTATTTTAGACAATGTTTTTGCCCCTTTTTTCTCCCCAATTGGTAGTTACAGTCTTGTCCCATCGCTGCAACTCCCCTACGGACTCGGGAGAGGCATGCGTCATCCGAAACACGACCCTGCCAAGCCGCACTGCTTCTTGACACACTGCTTGCTTAACCCGGAAGCCAGCTGCACCAATGTGTTGGAGGAAACACTGTACAGCTGGCGACCGAAGTCAGAGTGCATGCGCTCGGCTGCCACAAGGAGTCGCTAGAGCGCGATGGGACAAGGACATCCCCTAACCCAGACGACGCTGGGCCAATTGTGTGCCGCCTCATGGGTCTCCCGGTCAAAGAATCTGTAGTGATGCCTCTAACACTGCGATGCAGTACCTTAGACTGCTGCGCCACTCGGGAGGCCCAGGTCATTTCTAAATTATTCTTCTTACTCGCCACACACACAGACTATTCCAATAGACTAGCATTATGTCATTGTGGTCAATAGACTAGCATTATGTAATTGTGGTCAATATACTAGCATTATGTCATTGTGGTCAATAGACTAGCAAGTGGTTTTACAAACTCAAACTCGTATCACCTTCACATCTGTTCACTTACAATGGATTTATGAAGTGATGTTTCTTTTTAGGCAATTTTATTGTGGTTCATTCATGAATGAGTCTGAAACCATCTTTGATAAGTGAGGGAGGAGATGAGTTATTAGTGAAACAGTGAGCCTGAAAAAGCAGAGGAAAAATTAAAGCTTTATCTCGTCTGTACAATACAGTACAAGGGCCTTATCATCACTCATCTGCATGCAAACCATGTTCTCTACAGCGCCCTATCCCCTACACATCTCCAACTATATTTAACCCTGTTCTCTACAGCGCCCTATCCCCTACACATCTCCAACTATATTTAACCCTGTTCTCTACAGCGCCCTATCACCTACACATCTCCAACAATATTTAACCCTGTTCTCTACAGCGCCCTATCCCCTACACATCTCCAACTATATGAAAATCCTGTTCACTACAGTGCCCTATCCCCTACACATCTCCAACTATATTTAACCCTGTTCTCTACAGCGCCCTATCCCCTACACATCTCCAACTATATTTAACCCTGTTCTCTACAGCGCCCTATCCCCTACACATCTCCAACTATATGAAAATCCTGTTCACTACAGTGCCCTATCCCCTACACATCTCCAACTATATTTAACCCTGTTCTCTACAGCGCCCTATCCCCTACACATCTCCAACTATATGAAAATCCTGTTCACTACAGTGCCCTATCCCCTACACATCTCCAACTATATGAAAACCCTGTTCACTACAGCGCCCTATCCCCTACACTTCTCCAACTATATGAAAATCCTGTTCACTACAGTGCCCTATCCCCTACATATCTCCAACTATATGAAAACACTGTTCTCTACAGCGCCCTATCCCCTACACATCTCCAACTATATGAAAATCCTGTTCACTACAGTGCCCTATCCCCTACACATCTCCAACTATATGAAAACCCTGTTCTCTACAGCGCCCTATCCCCTACACTTCTCCAACTATATGAAAATCCTGTTCACTACAGTGCCCTATCCCCTACATATCTCCAACTATATGAAAACACTGTTCTCTACAGCACCCTATCCCCTACACATCTCAAACTATATGAAAACCCTGTTCACTACAGCGCCCTATCCCATACACATATCCAACTATATGAAATCCTGTTTTCTACAGCGCCCTATCCCCTAAACATCCACATACAGTACAGTACATCATCAGCCTTTCCAAACCTGGTCCTGGGGACCCCAAGGGGTGCACATATAAGGCATATGTCAACGAGGGGCTATGCATTCTATGGAAAATAATGAACAACGTGGAAGGTGTGTTCCACAACGAGCTAGCGGAGGGGAACTAACCTTCCACGGAGTTGCATTAATTTCCAGAGAATGCATAGAACCCCGAGTTTTGTTTTCAAAAGCAGCTCAAACATAGAACATGAACATAGAATGAACTATAGCCATTGAATTCTACCGTGGTGATATACCATGCAGTATAGGAAAATAATGCATGCTCTAGAATGCCCTTCAAGCCAATCAGAAATGAGTATTCAATAATGCCATACAGATTTAAACAATAAGGCATGAGGTGTGACACAGTTGAAGTCGGAAGTTTACGTACACCTTAGCCAAATACATTTAAACTCAGTTTTTCACAATTCCTGACATTTAATCCTAGTAAAAATTCCCTGTTTTAGGTCAGTTAGAATCACCACTTTATTTTAAGAATGTGAATTGTCAGAATAATAGTAGAGAGAATGATTTATTTCAGCTTTTATTTCTTTCATCACATTCCCAGTGGGTCAGAAGTTTACATACACTCAATTAGTATTTGGTAGCATTAACTTTAAATTGTTTAACTTGGGTCAAACGTTTCGCGTAGCCTTCCACAAGCTTCCCACAATAAGTTGGGTGAATTTTGGCCCATTCCTCCTGACAGAGCTGGTGTAACTGAGTCAGGTTTGTATGCCTGCTTGCTTGCACACTCTTTTCAGTTCTGCCCACAAATGTTCTATAGGATTGAGGTCAGGGCTTTGTGATGGCCACTCCAATACCTTGACTTTGTTGTCCTTAAGCTATTTTGCCATAACTTTGGAAGTATGCTTGGGGTCATTGTCCATTTCGAAGAACCGTTTGCGACCAAGCTTTAACTTCCTGACTGATGTCTTGAGATGTTGCTTCAATATATCCACATAATTTTCCTTCCTCATGATGCCATCTATTTTGTGAAGTGCACCAGTTCCTCCTGCAGAAAAGCACCCCCACAGCATGATGCTGCCACCCCCGGCCTTCACGGTTGGGATGGTGTTCGTCGGCTTGCAAACGACTCCCTTTTTCCTCCAAACATAACGATGGTCATTATGGCCAAACAGTTCTATTTTTGTTTCATCAGACCAGAGGACATTTCTCCAAAAAGTACGATCTTTGTCCCCATGTGCAGTTGCAAACCGTAGTCTGGCTTTTTTATGGTGGTTTTGAAGCAGTGGCTTCTTCCTTGCTGAGCGGCTTTTCAGGTTATGTCGATATAGGACTCGTTTTACTGTGGATATAGATACTTTTGTACCTGTTTCCTCCAGCATCTTCACAAGGTCCTTTGCTGTTGTTCTGGGATTGATTTGCACTTTTCACACCAAAGTACGTTCATCTCTAGGAGCAGAACGCGTCTCCTTCCTGAGCGGTATGACGGCTGCGTGGTCCCATGGTGTTTATACTTGCGTACTATTGTTTGTGCAGATGAACGTGGTACCTTCAGACGTTTGGAAATTGCTCCCAAGGATGAACCAGACTTGTGGAGGTCTACAATTTTTTTCTGAGGTCTTGGCTGATTTCTTTAGATTTTTCCATGATGTCAAGCAAAGAGGCACTGAGTTTGAAGGTAGGCCTTGAAATACATCCACAGGTACACCTCCAATTGACTCAAATTATGTCAATTAGCCTATCAGAAGCTTCTAAAGCCATAACATCATTTTCTGGAATTTTCCAAGCTGTTTAAAGGCACAGTCAATTCAGTGTATTTAAACTTCTGACCCACTGGAATGGTGATACAGTGAATTATAAGTGAAATAATCTGTCTGTAAACAATTGTTGGACAAATTACTTGTGTCATGCACAAGTAGATGTCCTAACTGACAAAAATATTGTTTGTTAACAAAACATTTGTGGAGTGGTTGAAAAACAAATTTGAATGACTCCAACATAAGTGTATGTAAACTTCCGACTTCAACTGTATATGGCCAATATACCACGGACTGTTCTTATGCAAAACGCAAAGCAGAGTGCCTGGATACAGCCCTTAGCCATCGTATATTGGCCACATACCACAAACCCCCAAGGTGCCTTATTGCTATTATAAACTGGTTACCAACGTAATTAGATACCCGTGGTATACTGTCTGATATACCACGACTTTCAGCCAATCAGTATTCAGGGCTCGACTACCTGGTTCATAATTATCAACTCATCATCAATCTTTGACTAATTGAAAAACCAAAAAGAGCACCGCTTGGAATCCCCAGGAACGAGTTAAGGAAACGCTAGAGCACATGCTCTTTATGGTACTCTCACTATTTCCCAAAGCATTATTCATCCTATCAAACTGAGGCTATGTGCCCACTGTGATGTGCTGCCTTGCCACCTGTTTTGTTATCGAAATCAAGTGTATTTTTATTGTCAATTTTTTATTCCAGTCTGGTGTTCCAAACCCAGGTTACATCAGTCAGGCAGTCAGGGTGTCAGTCAGTCAGGTCAGTCAGTCAGGCCAGTCAGTCAGGCCAGGCAGTCAGTCAGGCAGGCCAGTCAGTCAGGCCAGTCAGTCAGGCCAGTCAGTCAGGTCAGTCAGTCAGGCCAGTCAGGCCAGTCAGGTCAGTCAGTCAGGCCAGTCAGTCAGGCCAGTCAGTCAGTCAGTCAGGCCAGTCAGAACAGTCAGTCAGGTCAGTCAGTCAGGCCAGTCAGTCAGGTCAGTCAGGTCAGTCAGGCCAGTCAGTCAGGCCAGTCAGTCAGTCAGTCAGGCCAGTCAGAACAGTCAGTCAGTCAGGTCAGTCAGTCAGGCCAGTCAGTCAGGCCAGGCAGTCAGTCAGTCAGGCCAGTCAGTCAGGCCAGTCAGTCAGGCCAGTCAGTCAGGTCAGTTAGTCAGGCCAGTCAGGTCAGTCAGTCAGGCCAGTCAGTCAGTCAGTCAGGCCAGTCAGAACAGTCAGTCAGTCAGGTCAGTCAGGCCAGTCAGGCAGGTCAGTCAGTCAGGTCAGTCAGTCAGGCCAGTCAGTCAGGTCAGTCAGTCAGTCAGTCAGTCAGCTCAGTCAGCTCAGTCAGTCAGGTCAGTAAGTCAGGCCAGTCAGTCAGGCCAGTCAGCTCAGTCAGCTCAGTCAGTCAGGTCAGTCACAGGCCAGTCAGTCAGTCATGCAGGCCAGTCAGTCAGACCAGTCAGTCAGGCCAGTCAGTCAGTCAGGCCAGTCAGTCAGTCAGGTCAGTCAGTCAGGCCAGTCAGTCAGTCAGTCAGGCCAGTCAGTCAGGCCAGTCAGGCCAGTCAGTCAGGTCAGTCAGTCAGGCCAGTCAGTCAGGTCAGTCAGTCAGTCAGTCAGTCAGTCAGCTCAGTCAGCTCAGTCAGTCAGGTCAGTAAGTCAGGCCAGTCAGTCAGTCAGTCAGTCTTAGGTCATGCTGTGCACCGCTCTGCTCCATCGTGCTCCGTGCCTCACGTACTTCCGACTGAAGAGACAGATTTGCATAGAGAAGGTCACCAACTAACATGATTGGAAAGTTTCCTCCAGATTGCAGCCCTGCGAGCCAGTGAGGGCTTTGTGTTGGATTATGCTAGATCTGGGTTGTTTGTTGCATTTAGTCAAATTACTTTAGCACTCATTTGGGATAATATTGGCCCTGACAGAGGCTATTGTGATTAGAGTGACGGCTGCTTTGGGTGTGATTGGACAGGGCAGGGAGGGGAGGGTTGAGAGAGGGGAGGTGAGAGGGGGGTGAGGGGAGGTGAGAGAAGCCCGGCCCAGCATGGGGCTGATCTGATGGTGAGTGTGTTACCAGGGTGATCACCGTGGGCAACAAGGCGTGCATGAACGCAAGTCTGTTTCCTCTTCTCAACTGTCACCCAAAGAGAGGACAAACATGAGCAGCCACGTTAACACACAGTCTCTGTCACACACACACACACACACACACACTCACTCACATTTGATTACAATTACGCTCCACTTCCTCCTCTCTCTCACACAGGTTTAATCTCTTAAATCATAATATCACCTTTACAGTGGGGAAAAAAAGTATTTAGTCAGCCACCAATTGTGCAAGTTCTCCCACTTAAAAAGATGAGAGAGGCCTGTAATTTTCATCATAGGTACACACACGTCAACTATGACAGAGAAATTGAGAGAAAAAAATCCAGAAAATCACATTGTAGGATTTTTTATGAATTTATTTGCAAATTATGGTGGAAAATAAGTATTTGGTCACCTACAAACAAGCAAGATTTCTGGCTCTCACAGACCTGTAACTTCTTATTTAAGAGGCTCCTCTGTCCTCCACTCGTTACCTGTATTAATGGCACCTGTTTGAACTTGTTATCAGTATAAAAGACACCTGTCCACAACCTCAAACAGTCACACTCCAAACTCCACTATGGCCAAGACCAAAGAGCTGTCAAAGGACACCAGAAACAAAATTGTAGACCTGCACCAGGCTGGGAAGACTGAATCTGCAATAGGTAAGCAGCTTGGTTTGAAGAAATCAACTGTGGGAGCAATTATTAGGAAATGGAAGACATACAAGACCACTGATAATCTCCCTCGATCTGGGGCTCCACGCAAGATCTCACCCTGTGGGGTCAAAATGATCACAAGAACGGTGAGCAAAAATCCCTGAACCACACGGGGGGACCTAGTGAATGACCTGCAGAGAGCTGGGACCAAAGTAACAAAGCCTACCATCAGTAACACACTACGCCGCCAGGGACTCAAATCCTGCAGTGCAAGACATGTCCCCCTGCTTAAGCCAGTACATGTCCAGGCCCGTCTGAAGTTTGCTAGAGTGCATTTGGATGATCCAGAAGAGGATTGGGATAATGTCATATGGTCAGATGAAACCAAAATATTACTTTTTGGTAAAAACTCAACTCGTCGTGTTTGGAGGACAAAGAATGCTGAGTTGCATCCAAAGAACACCATACCTACTGTGAAGCATGGGGGTGGAAACATCATGCTTTGGGGCTGTTTTTCTGCAAAGGGACCAGGACGACTGATCCATGTAAAGGAAAGAATGAATGGGGCCATGTATCGTGAGATTTTGAGTGAAAACCTCCTTCCATCAGCAAGGGCATCGAAGATGAAACGTGGCTGGGTCTTTCAGCATGACAATGATCCCAAACACACCGCCCGGGCAACGAAGGAGTGGCTTCGTAAGAAGCATTTCAAGGTCCTGGAGTGGCCTAGCCAGTCTCCAGATCTCAACCCCATAGAAAATCTTTGGAGGGAGTTGAAAGTCCGTGTTGCCCAGCCACAGCCCAAAAACATCACTGCTCTAGAGGAGATCTGCATGGAGGAATGGGCCAAAATACCAGCAACAGTGTGTGAAAACCTTGTGAAGACTTACAGAAAACGTTGACCTGTGTCATTGCCAACAAAGGGTATATAACAAAGTATTGAGAAACTTTTGTTATTGACCAAATACTTATTTTCCACTATAATTTGCAAATAAATTCATTAAAAATCCTACAATGTGATTTTCTGGATTTTATTTTCTCATTTTGTCTGTCATAGTTGACGTGTACCTATGATGAACATTACAGGCCTCTCTCTTTTTAAGTGGGAGAACTTGCACAATTGATGGCTGACTAAATACTTTTTTCCCCACTGTATATTCCTTTTATTCCCATGTGTATTTAAACTATTTCTCTATACTACTCCTACAAACAGGCAGGTACATTATACTATCTATCTCATTCCAAGCCTTAGCCACCTTAGCCTTGCTTTTCCTGCCATCTCTTTCTACAATGAACAAAAATAGAAACGCAACATGCAACAATTTCAAAGATTTTACTGAGATACAGTTCATATAAGGAAATCAGTCAATTTAAATGAATAAATTAGACTCTAATCTATGGATTTCACATAACTGGGAATACAGATATGCATCTGTTGGTCATAGATACCTTTAAAAAAAAAAGTAGGGGCGTGGATCAGAAAACCAGTCAGTATCTGGTGTGACCACCATTTGCCTCATGCAGCGCGATACATCTCCTTTGCATACAGTTGATCAGGCTGTTGAGTGTGGCCTGTGGAATGTTGTCCCACTCCCCTTCAATGGCTGTGTGAAGTTGCTGGATATTGACGGGAACTGGATCATGCTGTCATTCACGTCGATCCAGAGCATCCCAAACATGCTCAATGGGTGACATTTCTGGTGAGTATGCAGGCCATTGGAAGAACTGGGACATTTTCAGCTTCAGCAATTGTGTACAGATCCTTGCGACTTGGGGCGTGCATTATCATGCTGAAACATGAGGTGATGACGGCAGATGAATGGCATGATAATGGGCCTCAGGATCTCGTCACGGTATCTCTGTGCATTCAAATTGCCATCGATAAAATGCAATTGTGTGTGTTGTCCATAGCTTATGCGTGCCCATACCAAAACCCCACCGCCTCCATGGGGCACTCTGTTCACAACGTTGACATCAGCAAACTGCTCACCCACACAACGCCATACACGCTGTCTGCCATCTGCCCGGTACAGTTGAAACCGGGATTCATCCATGAAGAACTTCTCCAGCATGCCAGTGGCCATCAAAGGTGAGCATTTGCCCACTTTTTATTTTATTTTTTATTCTATTTAACCTTTATTTAACTAGGCAAGTCAGTTAAGAACAAATTCTTATTTACAATGACGGCCTACCAAAAGGAAAAAGGCCTTTGAAAATTTGAGAGCAATAAGCTTTTTTGTGCATATGTAAAATTTCTGGGATTCTTTATTTCAGTCTCATGAAACATTGGACCAGCACTTTACATGTTGCGTTTATATTTTTGTTCAGTATACATTTCTCTTTCGGTTTAATCTAAAGGATTTTGCATACATCACACGAGTGTTCAATGATCTTTAGACATATTAGAGCTTTTTGAGTTACCATAGACTTGCAAAACACATGATTCGAATGTCCTTCTCTCTGGCTTGTCACTAGTGTCGTACAGGTGTGTATCATGTCAGTGTTGAGGTTTGGGGATTACATTATGGTTGTTACTTGTAATTATATGAGTTCAATATTGTTTTTATAATTTTATAATGTTATATATACAGAGAACAACTTTGTATGCTTGTGTTTAAATCATTGTTTTGAACTATCAAGGTATGTTGTATCACTTTAAAGTGTGTGTGTGTGTATGTGTGTGTATGTTGTTTAATATGTATGACGATATCTGTGTTTTAGATATTGATGTTGTGCATTTTCTCACTGCACTGAAAATATAGGGAGGAGAATGTGGATTTATATATACAAAATAAAAAGTAGTCTTACTCATGCAAATTGTTCTTCTTCTGTTTGGTAAACAAAGGAAAATAAATAGCCTGCTGGTTTATCTCTAGCCACTATCACCGGAATGCATTTTAATCTCCCCCTCTCCCCACCCTCCTCAGCTTGTTTTTGGACCAGTACAGAGGCAGCCTGGTTGATGCAATAAGGAGATTACTGCGACCAGACGTAACTGTGTTTCAATTCACTCTGCAGCAGTGGACTCTCCCGTAATTAGGCTTCACCCAGTGATTGAGACAGTAATGGAATGGCAGGATTAATATCATGTAATACTTTAATACTTATTGTGTGCAACTTGAATGGAGTTCTAATCTATTTAATGCTTTCCCCCTAATCATAAAGCAGGGAACTTCTCATATTTGCCCTTGGTGATAAGAAACACGATGTGAGAGGCAAAGTAAATGAAAAAAGGCTTCAAAGATAATGTGTGATTTCTATTTATCTGCCAGGCTTTTTCAAGTATTGGCTTTGATAGGAAATGTCTTTATATTAAAAGGGGAGGGTGAAAGGGGAGGGGAGGAGGGGGTGAAATGGGAGGAGGAGGAGAGTTGGGGTTAAAGGGGACAAGAAGAGGAGGAGGAGGAGGAGGAGAAGGAGGAGGAGGAGGGGAGAAGGAGAGAAGGAGAGAAGGGGGGTGAAAGGGGAGAGGAGGAGGAGGGACGGAGGAGTGGAGGGGGGAAGGAGGAGTGGAGGGGAAGGAGGAGTGGAGGAGTGGAGGGGGGGAGGAGTAGTGGAGGAGTGGAGGGGGGAAGGAGGAGTGGAGGAGAGGAGAGGGATGAAAGGGGAGGAGGGAAGGAGGGAAGGAGGAGAGGAGGGGGTGAAAGTGGTGACCGTAGGGTGGGTCCATGACGTTTGTTATCCATTCAGAGACAAGGAAGTGGTACTGATCCAGAATATTAGTTTGACCCCATTGCCCAAACTCTTTCCTCCCTCTCTCTACCCCTCTCTCCTCTCTGGGTGTACAGAGGGTATAGATAGATACCTAGGTTCCCCTCTGGAGTGGTACTTAGATCTCCTGGAAGTTCACTGTCAATCGTGTACTATGGCCGGTTTACCAGATGTACATGTTTACACCTTCCAGATCAGATCCATCAGCTCTCTACACTCTCTTGTATCCTATACCTTCATTTACCCTTGGTTTGGAACTTTCTCTCTCTTTTCAACAAGATCACTGCCACATATTGACTACGCTCCCATTATTTGAATTGCTTTCGATGCCTTGTTTATCGCTAGTTATAATGCAGAAAACTCAAAATTAGTCTTTAGACGTAATTTTCCTCTTTAATCTGTCTCACCCTAAAACCACAGTGCCACCACCAGACTGGCCCCTGAACAGATTCCACAACAGATTGACAAAACAATGAATTTCTCCTCCTAATGATGTTAATTTGTTTTCCTAACATGGAGGTGTGCTATACACGTCCTAATCAGCCCATTACAGTGGAATTGTGTTTTTTTGTTTTGTTGGGCTGATGTTTTTTTGGGGTGGAGTGCGGTGGGTTGGGGAGGGGGGGATTTTGATAACTCCTAACTCCTGATACAGATGAAAAAACAGCTGTCAGAACCAGCTCATCCCCCAGTTATTCTCCTGTTATTCTCCAGTTATTCTCCTGTTATTCTCCAGTTATTCTCCTGTTATTCCCCTGTTATTCTCCTGTTATTCTCCTGTTATTCCCCTGTTATTCCCCTGCTATTCTTCTGTTATTCTCCTGTTATTCCCCTGTTATTCCCCTGTTATTCTCCTGTTAATCCCCTGTTATTCCCCTGTTATTCCCCTGTTATTCCCCTGTTATTCCCCTGTTATTCTCCTGTTATTCTCCTGTTATTCCCCTGTTATTCTCCTGTTATTCCCCTATTGTTCTCCTGTTATTCTCCTGTTATTCTCCAGTTTTACTGTTTATGCTGCTGTGTGTCTTCCCATCCTCCCGTTTAATTAAAACAAATAATATGATCAAAATGAAATAATATTCAATGCCGAAATGATTTCAAAGAAACTTTGAACCTACAGCTAATCCCCTTACAACTGGAGGTGGTCTTCTGTGTTAGCTGAGCTGGTTCATCTAGAAACTGTGGATGCGTTTCAGCCGTTGATTGGATTAGGTGAGCTTTAATATTTTTATTTATTATCTAATATAATACCTGGGAGAAATCAAATAGAAAGGAATCACAATAATACAGCTGGCCACTCGCTGGGTAGGTGCTGACTGGCTGGCTGATTGGCTGACTGACTGGCTGACTGACTGGCTGACTGGCTGACTGGCTGGCTGACTGGCTGACTGGCTGACTGGCTGGCTGACTGGCTGACTGGCTGACTGGCTGGCTGACTGGCTGGCTGGCTGGCTGGCTGGCTGGCTGACTGACTGGCTGACTGGCTGACTGGCTGGCTGACTGGCTGACTGGCTGACTGGCTGAATGGATGACTGGCTGACTGGCTGACTGACTGGCACACTGGCTGACTGGCTGACTGGCTGACTGGCTGACTGGCTGACTGGCTGGCTTACTGGCTGACTGACTGACTGACTGACTGACTGACTGACTGACTGGCTGACTGGCTGACTTTCTGACTGGCTGGCTGGCTGGCTAACTGGCTGACTGACTGGCTGACTGGCTCACTGGCTGACTGGCTGACTAGCTGGCTGACTAGCTGGCTGACTGGCTGACTGGAGAGAGGAGAGCAGAGTGGCCAGAGCTAAGATTTCAGCCTGGCCACAGGAGAGACAGGACACACATACACGCGCACTGTGTAGAGTGTTTGTCTTTGTGAACAATGTAACTGAACTGTACATACAGTAACTGTATGTAATGGATTGGAGAGTAAAGCTGGTTGAAGCTTTTCTCTCTCTCTCTCTCTCTCTCTCTCTCTCTCTCTCTCTCTCTCTCTCTCTCTCTCTCTCTCTCTCTCTCTCTCTCTCTCTCTCTCTCTCTCTCTCTCTCTCTCTCTCTCTCTCTCTCTCTCTGTCTCTCTCTCTCTCTCTCTCTCTCTCTTCTCTCTCTCTCCCTCTCTCTCTCTCTCTCTCTCTCTCTCTCTCTCTCTCTCTCTCTCTCTGTCTCTCTCTCTCTCTCTCTCTCTCTCTCTCTCTCTCTCTCTCTGTCTCTCTCTCCCTCTCTCTGCTCCTTCTCTCTCTCTTCGCTCTCTCTCTCTCTCTCTCTCTCTCTCTCTCTCTCTCTCTCTCTCTCTCTCTCTCTCTCTCTCTCTCTCTCTCTCTTTCTCTCTTTCTCTATGTTTCTCTCTCTCTAAATCAATTAAATTCAATTATTTTTCAAAAGGCATGGGACACACATGTTTACATTGCCAAAGCAGGTGAAATAGATAATAAACAAAAGTGAAATAAACAATCAGAAATGAACAGTAAACATTACACTCACAAAAGTTCCAAAGGAATAGAGACATTTCAAATGTAATATTTGGCTATGTACAGTGTTATAAAGATATGCAAATAGTTAAAGAGAAAATAAATCAACATAAATATGTGTTGTATTTACAATGGTGTCTGTTCTTCACTGGTTGCCCTTTTCTTGTGGCAACAGGTCACAAATCTTGCTGCTGTGATGGCACACTGTGGTATTTCACCCAATAGATATGGGTGTTTATCAACATGACATTTATTTTGGAATTCTTTGTGGGTCTGTGTAATCTGAGGGAAATACAGTATGTGTCTCTAATTTGGTTGGGTCTAATTGTATTGCTGTCCTGGGGCTCTGTGGGGTCTGTTTGTGTTTGTGAACAGAGCCCCAGGACCAGCTTGCTTAGGGGACTCTTCTCCAAGTTGATCTTGATCCAAGATCTCTCTGTAGGTGATGGCTTTGTTATGGAAGGTTTGGAATTTGCTTCCTTTTAGGTGGTTGTAGAATTTAACGGCTCTTTTCTGGATTTGGATAAGTTGCGGGTATCGGCCTAATTCTGCTCCGCAAGCATTATTTGGTGTTTTTCGTTGTACAAAGAGGATATTTCTGCAGAATTCTGCATGCAGAGTCTCAATTTGGTGTTTGTCCCATTTTGTGAATTCTTGGTTGGTGAGCGGACCCCAGACCTCACAACCATAAAGGGCAATAGGTTATACAACTCATTCAAGTATTTTTTAGCCAGATCCTAATTGGTATGTCAAATTTTATGTTCCTTTTGATGGCATAGAAGGCCCTTCTTGCCTTGTCTCTCAGATCATTCACAGCTTTGTGGAAGTTACCTGTGGCGCTTAGGTTTAGGCCGAGGTATGTATCATTTTTTGTGTGCTATAGGGCAACGGTGTCTAGATGGAATTTGTATTTGTGGTCCTGGCAACTGGACCTTTTTTGGAACACCATTATTTTTGTCTTGCTGAGATTTACTGTCAGGGCCAAGGTCTGACAGAATCTGTGCAGAAGATCTAGGTGCTGCTGTAGGCCCTCCTTGGTTGGTGACAGAAGCACCAGATCATCAGCAAACAGTAGACATTTGACTTCAGATTCTAGTAGGGTGAGGCTGGGTGCTGCAGACTGTTCTAGTGGCCTCGCCAATTCTTTGATACAGTGAGGGGAAAAAGTATTTGATCCCCTGCTGATTTTGTACGTTTGCCCACTGACAAATAAATGATCAGTCTATAATTGTAATGGTAGGTTTATTTTAACAGTGAGAGACAGAATAACAACAAAAAAATCCAGAAAAAAACGCATGTCAAAAATGTTATAAATGTATTTGCATTTTAATGAGGGAAATAAGTATTTGACCCCTCTGCAAAACATGACTTAGTACTTGGTGGAAAACCCTTGTTGGCAATCACAGAGGTCAGACATTTCTTGTAGTTGGCCACAAGGTTTGCACACATCTCATGAGTGATTTTGTCCCACTCCTCTTTGCAGATCTTCTCCAAGTCATTAAGGTTTCGAGGCGTTTGGCAACTCGAACCTTCAGCTCCCTCCACAGATTTTCTATGGGATTAAGGTCTGGAGACTGGCTAGGCCACTCCAGGACCTTAATGTGCTTCTTCTTGAGCCACTCCTTTGTTGCCTTGGCCGTGTGTTTTGGGTTATTGACATGCTGGAATACCCATTCACGACCCATTTTCAATGCCCTGGCTGAGGGAAGGAAGTTCTCACCCAAGATTTGATGGTATATGGCCCCGTCCATCGTCCCTTTGATGCGGTGAAGTTGTCCTGTCCCCTTAGCAGAAAAACACCCCTAAAGCATGTTTCCACCTCCATGTTTGATGGTGGTGATGGTGTTCTTGGGGTCATAGACAACATTCCTTCTCCTCCAAACACGGCGAGTTGAGTTGATGTCAAAGAGCTCGATTTTGGTCTCATCTGACCACAACACTTTCACCCAGTTCTCCTCTGAATCATTCAGATGTTCATTGGCAAACTTCATATGAGTCTGTATATGTGCTTTCTTGAGCAGGGGGACCTTGCGGGCGCTGCAGGATTTCAGTCCTTCACGGCGTAGTGTGTTACCAATTGTTTTCTTGGTGATTATGGTCCCAGCTGCCTTGAGATCATTGACAAGATCCTCCCGTGTAGTTCTGGGCTGATTCCTCACCGTTCTCATGATCATTGCAACTCCACGAGGTGAGATCTTGCATGGAGCCCCAGGCCGAGGGAGATTGACAGTTATTTTGTGTTTCTTCCATTTGCGAATAATCGCACCAACTGTTGTCACCTTCTCACCAAGCTGCTTGGCGATGGTCTTGTAGCCCATTCCAGCCTTGTGTAGGTCTACAATCTTGTCCATGACATCCTTGGAGAGCTCTTTGGTCTTGGCCATGGTGGAGAGTTTGGAATCTGATTGATTGATTGCTTCTGTGGACAGGTGTCTTTTATACAGGTAACAAGCTGAGATTAGGAGCATTCCCTTTAAGAGTGTGCTCCTAATCTCAGCTCGTTACCTGTATAAAAGACACCTGAGAGCCAGAAATCTTTCTAATTGAGAGGGGTGTCAAATACTTATTTCCCTTATTAAAATGCTAATCAATTTCTAACATTTTATGACATGCGTTTTTCTGGATTTTGTTGTTGTTATTCTGTCTCTCACTTTTCAAATAAACCTACCATTAAAATTATAGACTGATCATTTCTTTGTCAGTCATACAAAATCAGCAGGGGATCAAATACTTTTTTCCCTCAGGTGGGGCATAAACTGCATCCCTGTCTCACCCCACAGCCCTGTGGAAAGAACTGTGTGTGTATTTTAATGTTACTTTTAATGGCATAGAATGCTCTTTTTGTTTTGTCTCTCAGCTCATTCACAGCCATGTGAAAGCTACCTGTGTTGCTGATATTTAGTCCTAGATATGTGTAATTTTTTGTGTGTTCTAATAGAACTGTGTCCAAATAGAATTTATATTTGTCATCCTGATTTCCTGACCTTTTTTGGAATATCATTGTATTTGTTGACGGAACCTGTGCAGATGATCTAGATGCCGCTGTAACCCCTCCTTAGTGGGAGACAGTAGCACCAGGTCATCTGCGTACAGCAGACACTTGATTTCAGTGTTGTGTAGGGTGAGACCAGATGCTGCCGATTCTTCTAATGTTTTTGCCAATTCATTAATGTAGATGTTAAATAGTGTTGTACTTATTGGGCAGCCATGTTTCACTCCACGTCCCTGAGAGAAGAAGTCTGTTTGCTTGTCGACAATTTTAACCGCATATTTGTTTTTAGTGTACATTGATTTAATAACATCATATGTTTTCCCTCCAATACCACTTTCTATTAGTTTATAAAAAAGACCTTCATGCCAAATTGAAGAAAATGCTTTCTTGAAGTCTACAAAGCACGAGTAGATTTTGCATTTGTTTTGGTTTACTTGTTTGTCAATTAGAGTGTGGAGGGTATAAATGTGGTCTGTTGTACGATAATAAAAAATAAAAAATCCAATCTGACTTCTGCTTAGGACGTTGTGTTCTTCAAGGAAATGATGTAGTCTGCTATTTATGATACTGCAGAGAATTTTATCCCTACTCTCTCACTCGCTCTCTCTCTCTCTCTCTCTCTCTCTCTCTCTCTCTCTCTCTCTCTCTCTCTCTCTCTCTCTCTCTCTCTCTCTCTCTCTCTCTCTCTCTCAGGTATTCAAATCCTACAATGGAGGTCCGGAGTTCTGCTGGTTTTCTGTAATACCTGATAAATATTGCACCCACCTTGTGTCCCAGGTCTAAATCAGTCGTTGGTTATAGGAGAAGAATGAAGAAAAACAGTGGAACTGGCTTCGAGGTCCAGAGTTGAGTCTGAGGTCTCTATTCTATGAGAGACTGAGTGAGTGATTGAGCACTCTGCTCTGCTCTGCTGTGGGAGACCAAGGACTGATAATAATAATAAAGTATTGGATTTATTTAGCGCCTTTCTACATACTGAGGTACTCAAAGCACATTAAGGAGTACTTTACATAGTAAAAGGGAAACGCTCCTCTCTTCTCGAGTGGTTTGAGAAAGTGAATGTGTCATTGTTCGTCACGGTGTGGCAGTCTGTGAGGTTACCTAGGATATGAGAAAGTCATTTACAGTGGGGAAAAAAAGTATTTAGTCAGCCACCAATTGTGCAAGTTCTCCCACTTAAAAAGATGAGAGAGGCCTGTAATTTTCATCATAGGTACACGTCAACTATGACAGACAAAATGAGAAAAGAAAATCCAGAAAATCACATTTTAGGATTTTTTATGAATTTATTTGCAAATTATGGTGGAAAATAAGTATTTGGTCAATAACAAAAGTTTCTCAATACTTTGTTATATACCCTTTGTTGGCAATGACACAGGTCAAACGTTTTCTGTAAGTCTTCACAAGGTTTTCACACACTGTTGCTGGTATTTTGGCCCATTCCTCCATGCAGATCTCCTCTAGAGCAGTGATGTTTTGGGGCTGTCGCTGGGCAACACAGACTTTCAACTCCCTCCAAAGATTTTCTATGGGGATGAGATCTGAAGACTGGCTAGGCCACTCCAGGACCTTGAAATGCTTCTTACGAAGCCACTCCTTCGTTGCCCGGGCGGTGTGTTTGGGATCATTGTCATGCTGAAAGACCCAGCCACGTTTCATCTTCAATGCCCTTCCTGATGGAAGGATTTTTTCACTCAAAATCTCACGATACATGGTCCCATTCATTCTTTCCTTTACACGGATCAGTCGTCCTGGTCCCTTTGCAGAAAAACAGCCCCAAAGCATGATGTTTCCACCCCCATGCTTCACAGTAGGTATGGTGTTCTTTGGATGCAACTCAGCATTCTTTGTCCTCCAAACACGACGAGTTGAGTTTTTACCAAAAAGTTCTATTTTGGTTTCATCTGACCATATGACATTCTCCCAATCCTCTTCTGGATCGTCTAAATGCACTCTAGCAAACTTCAGACGGGCCTGGACATGTACTGGCTTAAGCAGTGGGACACGTCTGGCACTGCAGGATTTGAGTCCCTGGCGGCGTAGTGTGTTACTGATGGTAGGCTTTGTTACTTTGGTCCCAGCTCTCTGCAGGTCATTCACTAGGTCCCCCCGTGTGGTTCTGGGATTTTTGCTCACCGTTCTTGTGATCATTTTGACCCCACGGGGTGAGATCTTGCGTGGAGCCCCAGATCGAGGGAGGTTATCAGTGGTCTTGTATGTCTTCCATTTCCTAATAATTGCTCCCACAGTTGATTTCTTCAAACCAAGCTGCTGCAGATTCAGTCTTCCCAGCCTGGTGCAGGTCTACAATTTTGTTTCTGGTGTCCTTTGACAGCTCTTTGGTCTTGGCCATAGTGGAGTTTGGAGTGTGACTGTTTGAGGTTGTGGACAGGTGTCTTTTATACTGATAACAAGTTCAAACAGGTGCCATTAATACAGGTAACGAGTGGAGGACATAGGAGCCTCTTAAAGAAGAAGTTACAGGTCTGTGAGAGCCAGAAATCTTGCTTGTTTGTCGGTGACCAAATACTTATTTTCCACCATAATTTGCAAATAAATTCATAAAAAATCCTACAATGTGATTTTCTGGATTTTTTTTCTCTCCATTTGTCTGTCATAGTTGACGTGTACCTATGATGAAAATGACAGGCCTCTCTCATCTTTTTAAGTGGGAGAACTTGCACAATTGGTGGCTGACTAAATAATTTTTTTCCCCACTGTATACTAAAGGTAGAAATGGTTCAGTAGAAATGGTATGTGGTTGTGGTTTGAAGGTTAATGTTTATTGTCTTTGGCCCTATGGCGTTATGACAGCTGATACCTGAATAGACAGGCTAGGTAACAGACAGACAGACATATTAAGTAACAGACAGACAAACATACATATATATTAAGTAACAGACTGACAGACAGACAGACATATTAAGTAACAGACAGACAGACATAAATACAGACATATTAAATAACAGACAGACAGACAGACAGACAGACAGACAGACAGACAGACAGACAGATAGACAGACAGACAGACAGACAGACAGACAGACAGACAGATATTAAGTAACTGACAGACAAACATATTAAGTAACAGACAGACAGACACACACAGACAGAAAGACAGACAGACAGACAAATTAAGTAACAGACAGACAGACAGATATATTAAGTAACAGACAGACAGACAGACAGACATATTAAGTAACAGACAGACAGGCTAGGTAACAGACAGACAGACATAAATACATACATATTAAGTAACAGACAGACAGACTAAGTAACAGACAGACAAACATATTAAGTAAGAAACAGACAGACATATTAAGTAACAGACAGACACACAGTCAGACAGGCTAGGTAACAGACAGACAGACATATGAATTAACAGACAGACAAACATATTAAGTAACAGACAGGCAGGCTAGGTAACAGACAGACAGACATATTAAGTAACAGACTGACATACATTTACATTTTAGTCATTTAGCAGACGCTCTTATCCAGAGCGACTTACAGTTAGTGAATACATATATATATATTTTTATACTGGCCCCCCGTGGGAATCGAACCCACAACCCTGGCGTTGCAAACGCCATGCTCTATCAACTGAGCTACATCCCTGCCGGCCATTCCCTCCCCTACCCTGGACGACGCTGGGCCAATTGTGCGCCGCCCATGAGTCTCCCGGTCGCGGCCGGCTGCGACAGAGCCTGGATTCGAACCAGGATCTCTAGTGACACAGTTAGCACTGCTATGCAGTGCCTTAGACCACTGCGCCACTCAGGAGTACATATTAAGTAACAGACAGACAGGCTAGGTAACAGACAGACAGACATAAAGACAGACATATTAAGTAACAGACAGACATATTAAGTAACAGACAGACAAACATATTAAGTAACAAACAGACAGACAGACATATTAAGTAACAGACAGACAAACATATTAAGTAACAGACAGACAGACTGACAAATTAAGTAACACACACACACACAAACACACACACAGCATCTGTCTCTCACCTCATCCTCATTGTGCCCTGGAGGTACCAGTCTGCTGGGGTCTTTGTTGTGGTCGGACCACCTACAGTGTCTCTGTGTCGATAATGATTGGAGACCAGAGGAGCCCAGAAGGGGCGGGAGTCAAGTGTTCCACTCTCATGGTTTTTCTGCAGTTACACAGAGGTGTGTTTGTGTGTGTGTGTGTGTGTGTGTGTGTGTTTGTGTTTGTGTGTACATTTGCGCGTGCGAGAGGCAAGGCCCATGGCTCATCCTAAGGCCAACACACACACACACGCACAGGGTCAGCTGCTGTGTGTAGATATAGCGGCAGGCTGAGGTGGCCTCATCATATAAGAATGTGACTCATTCTCCTCTGCTTATCTTCTGATGAACATTCTGCCCCCTGTGTGTCAGCTGACCTATGTGATGAACATTCTGCCCCCTGTGTGTCAGCTGACCTATGTGATGAACATTCTGCCCCCTGTGTGTCAGCTGACCTATGTGATGAACATTCTGCCCCCTGTGTGTCAGCTGACCTATGTGATGAACATTCTGCCCCCTGTGTGTCAGCTGACCTATGTGATGAACATTCTGCCCCCTGTGTGTCAGTTGACCTATGTGATGAACATTCTGCCCCCTGTGTGTCAGCTGACCTATGTGATGAACATTCTGCCTCCTGTGTGTCAGCTGACGTATGTGATGAACATTCTGCCCCCTGTGTGTCAGCTGACCTATGTGATGAATATTCTGCTCCCTGTGTGTCAGTTGACCTATGTGATGAACATTCTGCCCCCTGTGTGTCAGTTGACCTATGTGATGAACATTCTGCCCCCTGTGTGTCAGCTGACCTATGTGATGAACATTCTGCCCCCTGTGTGTCAACTGACCTATGTGATGAACATTCTGCCTCCTGTGTGTCAGCTGACCTATGTGATGAACATTCTGCCCCCTGTGTGTCAGCTGACCACATAACACCACACCACCCCTCTAAGACTTCTATCATACCCAGCAGATGACTTCATCACACACACGCAAACGCACACACTCACACATATATACACACACACACACACGCAAACAGAGAGAGAAAGGCAGACATACACACTCTTAGACTCACATGCACGCACACAGAAACACCATAAGATACACGACAAGAACGGCGCCGGAGAAGATGGCTGCCGTTTTACAGCCCTCTAACCAATTGTACTATTATGTGTGTTTTTCCGCGTTATTTGTAATTCATTTTGTACATTATGTTTCTGCCATCGTCTCTTATAACCAAAAAGAGCTTCTGGATATCAGGACAGCGATTACTCACCTCGTATTGGACGAAGATTTTTTCTTCAACGAGGCGGCCGCGAAGGATATCCTACAGACACCCGACAAGGCCCAAATCCCCGTCATTCGCATGAGGAAGAGACGGAGATATCGTGGACGTAGGTCAGGGTGCCTTGTAAGGATCCGACTGCGAGTGAGTAAACTGCCGCTCCCATCAATCCTATTAGCCAATCTTCAATCATTGGAGAACAAATTGGATGACCTAAGATTACGGTTATCCTACCAACGGGACATTAAAAACTGTAATATCTTATGTTTCACCGAGTCGTGGCTGAACGACGACATGGATAACATACAGCTAGCGGCCTATACGCTACATCGGCAGGATAGAACAGCTGACTCCGGTAAGACAAGGGGTGGCGGTCTGTGTATATTTGTAAACAACAGCTGGTGCACAAAATCAAATACTAAGGAAGTCTCGAGGTTAATAATAAGCTGTAGACCACACTATTTACCAAGAGAGTTTTCATCTATATTTTTTATAGCTGTCTATTTACCACCACAAACCAATGCTGGCATTAAGATTGCACTGAATGAGCTGTATAAGGCCATAAATCAACAGGAAAATGCTCATCCAGATGCAGTGCTCCTAGTGGCCGGGGACTTTAATGCAGGGAAACTTAAATCAGTTCTACCTAATTTCTACCAGCATGTTAAATGTGCAACCAGAGGAAAAAAAACTCTAGACCACCTTTACTCCACACACAGAGACGCATACAAAGCTCTCCCTCGCCCTCCATTTGGCAAATCTGACCATAACTCTATCCTCCTGATTCCTGCTTATAAGCAAAAACTAAAGCAGGAAGCACCAGTGACTCGGTTAATAAAAAAGTGGTCAGATGACTTAGATGCTAAACTACAGGACTGTTTTGCTAGCACAGACTGGAACATGTTCCGGGATTCTTCAGAAATCATTGAGGAGTACACCACATCAGTCACTGGCTTCATCAATAAGTGCATCGATGATGTCGTCCCCACAGTGACCGTACGTACATACCCAAACCAGAAGCCATGGATTACAGGAAACATCTGCACTGAGCTAAAGGGTAGAGCTGCCGCTTTCAAGGAGCGGGACTCTAACCCGGACGCTTATAAGAAATCCCGCTATGCCTTCCGACGAACCATCAAACAGGCAAAGAGTCAATACAGGACTAAGATTTAATCGTACTACACTGACTCTGACGCTCGTCGGATGTGGCAGGGCTTGAAAACTATTACAGACTACAAAGGGAAGCACAGCCGCGAGCTGCCCAGTGACACAAGACTTCCAGACGAGCTAAACCACTTCTATGCTCGCTTCGAGGCAAGCAACACTGAAGCATGCATGAGAGCACCAGCTGTTCCGGATGACTATGTGATCACGCTCTCCGTAGCCGATGTGAGTAAGACTTTTAAGCTGGTCAACATTCACAAGGCCGCAGGGCCAGACGGATTACCAGGACGTGTACTCCGAGCATGTGCTGACCAACTGGCAAGTGTCTTCACTGACATTTTCAACATGTCCCTGACTGAGTCTGTAATACCAACATGTTTCAAGCAGACCACCATAGTCCCCATGCCCAAGGACTCTAAGATAACCTGCCTAAATGACTACCGACCCGTAGCACTGATGTCTGTAGCCATGAAGTGCTTTGAAAGGCTGGCCATAGCTCACATCAACAGCATTATCCCAGAAACCCTAGACCCACTCCAATTTGCATACCGCCCCAACAGATCCACAGATGATGCAATCTCTATTGCACTCCACACTGCCCTTTCCCACCTGGACAAGAGGAACACCTACGTGAGAATGCTATTCATTGACTACAGCTCAGCATTCAACACCATAGTGCCCTCAAAGCTCATCACTAAGCTAAGGATCCTGGGACTAAACCCCTCCCTCTGCAACTGGATCCTGGACTTCCTGACGGGCCGCCCCCAGGTGGTAAGGGTAGGTAACAACACATCTGCCACACTGATCCTCAACACGGGGGCCCCTCAGGGGTGCGTGCTCAGTCCCCTCCTGTACTCCTTGTTCACCCATGACTGCATGGCCAGGCACCGATCCAACACCATCATTAAGTTTGCCGACGACACAACAGTGGTAGGCCTGATCACCGACAACGATGAGACAGCCTATAGGGAGGAGGTCAGAGACCTGGCCGTGTGGTGCCAGGATAACAACCTCTCCCTCAACGTGACCAAGACAAAGGAGATGATTGTGGACTACAGGAAAAAAAAAAGAACTGAGCACGCCCCCATTCTCATCGACAGGGCTGTAGTGGAACAGGTTGAGAGCTTCAAGTTCTTTGGTGTCCACATCACCAACGAACTATCATGGTCCAAACACACCAAGACAGTCGTGAAGAGGGCACGACAAAGCCTATTCCCCCTCAGGAGACTGAAAAGATTTGGCATGGGTCCTCAGATCCTCAAAAAATTATACAGCTGCACCATCGAGAGCATCCTGACTGGTTGCATCACCGCCTGGTATGGCAACTGCTTGGCCTCCGACCGCAAGGCACTACAGAGGGTAGTGCGTACGGCCCAGTACATCACTGGGGCCAAGCTTCCTGCCATCCAGGACCTCTATACCAGGCGGTGTCAGAGGAAGGCCCTCAAAATTGTCAAAGACTCCAGCCACCCTAGTCATAGACTGTTCTCTCTGCTACCGCACGGCAAGCGGTACCGGAGTGCCAAGTCTACGTCCAAAAGACTTCTCAACAGCTTCTACCCCCAAGCCATAAGACTCCTGAACAGCTAATCATGGCTACCCGGACTATTTGTACTGCCCCCCCACCCCATCCTTTTATGCTGCTGCTACTCTGTTAATTATTTATGCATAGTCACTTTAACTCTACCCACATGTACATATTACTTCAACTACCTCAACTAGCCGGTGCCCCCGCACATTGACTCTGCACCGGTACCCCCCTGTATATATAGCCTCCCTACTGTTATTTTATTTTACTTCTGCTCTTTTTTTCTCAACACTTTTTTTTGTTGTAGTTTTATTTTTACTTTTTTGTTAAAAATAAATGCACTGTTGGTTAAGGGCTGTAAGTAAGCATTTCACTGTAATGTCTGCACCTGTTGTATTCGGCGCATGTGGCCAATAAAATTTGATTTGATTTGAATTGATTTGAAACACTTGCTTCCGATCTGCTAAGATGTCATCAGTGATCAGGTGGTGTGATGACATTATACACTATTACAGACGGCAGACTGAAATGCCAACCTCTCTCAGACCTGAGTTTACAGGAAATGCACTGAGCTGTGTGGAAGGGTTTATGGAGCTGAACGTTGTGGATCGTAATATATGGGTGTTAGCATATGAGAGTAGTGTATGAGTGTAGCATATGAGTGTAGCGTATGAGTGTAGCGTATGAGTGTAGCGTATGAGTATAGAGTATGAGTGTATCGTATGAGTATAGCGTATGATTGTAGCGTATGAGTAGAGTGTATTAGTGTAGCGTATCAGTGTAGCATATGAGTATAGCATATGAGTGTAGCATATGTGTGTAGCGTATGTGTGTAGCGTATGAGTATAGCATATGAGTGTAGCATATGAGTGTAGTGTATGAGTTTAGCGTATGAGTGTAGCATATGAGTATAGCATATTAGTGTAGCGTATGAGTGCAGCACATGAGTATAGCTGTTAAAATTATTTAAGAACCATTCTCTAAGACTCCAAAGACCCACAAATCTGTAAGCCCCCCGTGTGCCTGTCCTCCCCATCTCCCGTCCCCTTGAAGCAGGGCATGCCCCCCTTGTGCCTGTCCCCCCTGTTCCCCGTCCCCTGACCCCCCCGGCCCCCTGCAGCAGGGCAAGCCCCCCTTGTGCCTGACCCCCCCATCCCCCTGCAGCAAGGCAAGCCTCCACTGTGCATGCACATGCACACACACCCGTCCCCTTGCAGCAGGCAGGATGAGCTGGTCTCACCAGTAGGGAGCAGGGAGACGGCTTGTTATCCTCTTATCCCCACTGTTCTGGAATAGACCAGCTGTAGGACTGTAAGGAGCCTGATAATGCTACTATTTTCTGCCCGCCCTTCTTAATCTTGTTACTCAAATGGTTGTGAAGAGAGTCATGAATTTTAATTCAGGCCCTCATGCATTAACCCCTCTGTGTCCATATCCTTCTCTCTCCCCCTCTCTCCCCTCTCTCCCAGCTGCCTATAAGCTAACACCCCCACCCCGTCCCACCCCGCCCCACTCTCTGTCTCTCTGTCTCTCTCGCTCTCTGTCTCTCTCGCTCTCTGTCTCTCTGTCTCTCTGTCTTCTCTCTCTCTCTCTCTCTCTCTCTCTCTCTCTCTCTCTCTCAATTTCAATTTAAGGGCTTTATTGGCATGGGAAACATATGTTAACATTGCCAAAGCATGTGAAATAGATAATACAAAAAAGTGAAATAAACAATAAAAATGTACAGTAAACAAAAGTTCAAAAAGAATAAAGACATTTCAAATGTCATATTATGTCTATATACAGTGTTATAATGATGTGCAAATCATGACACTGGAAAATAAATAAACATAAATATAGGATGTATTTACAATGGTGTTTATTCTTCACTGGTTTCTCTCTCTCTCTCTCTCTCTCTCTCTCTCTCTCTCTCTCTCTCTCTCTCTCTCTCTCTCTCTCTCTCTCTCTCTCTCTCACTCTCTCTCTCTCTCTCTCTCTCTGTGAAAAGCTAAGAGAGGAATGAGGGAGGGATAGACAAGGAGGGAGGGAGGGAGAAAAAAGCAGGGTGAAAGTGGCTGAAAGAAATGAATTGCATCTTGGCAGCAGCGCGATTAAAACGTAAGACCCGATTTATCCAGCCACCCATGAAGCTGATTAGCAGTATGTGATCAGGAGGAACAGCTTTGCTTGTTAAACTTTTCACCTCTGCGAGCTCGCCAGAGTCCCCCCCCACACACACAACCACACCAACCCCACCATTTTCCTCCCAGGCCAGATTTGAATGTGAATGTGGCCGTCCGTCCCTTGCAGTTGGGCTTAGTGTTGGGCGGCTGGCCTTCCCCGCTTACAGGCGGGTCGCAGGTTCAACCACCGGCCGGTTGTGTGGAGGGGTGGGCAGAGAGATAACACACATCAAGGGCAAGGGGGGGGCGGGGTCTTATCTGTCCTCTCAAAAGCCAGGAGAGGGAGACCGAGAGGGAGAGGTGGGATATGTCTGCTGAAAGTAGCTGGTTGTTTTAAGAGGAGGGAGGGAGCCAGGCAGGGAGGGAGGGTGTTGGTTGGTACCACTGGGTCCGAGGTGAGAGGAAGGCTGGGAGATCTGGAGGAGGAGTACTGTCACGGTCTACCATTACTTTCTGTTTCTGATAGACATCGTTAGGCCTGGATGGTTTCACAGACACCCCTACGTCATTTCATGGAGTCATTCAGTATATACAGTAGTACATGGAGACAGACTGCAAATACAGCAGTACATGGAGACAGACGGTATATAGAAGTAGTACATGGAGACAGACAGTATACACAGTACTGCATGGATATATACTGTATATAGACGCAGTACATGGAGACAGACAGTAAATAGTAGTAGTACATGGAGACAGACAGTATATAGTAGTAGCACATGGAGGATTAACATATATGGAAGTAGTACATGGAGACAGACAATATATAGTAGTAGAATATGGAGACAGACAGTATATGGAAGTACTAAATGGACACATACAGTATATAGAGGTAGTACTTGGAGACAGACAGTATATAGTAATAGTACATGGAGACATACATTATATAGTAGTAGTACATGGAGACAGAGAGTATATAGTAGTAGTACATGGAAACAGAGAGTATATAGTAGTGGAACATGGAGACAGACAGTGTAAACAGTAGTACATGGAGATATACAGTAAATAGTAGTAGTACATGGAGACAGACAGTATATATAAGTAGTATATAGAGACAGACAGTATATAGTAGTAGTTCATGGAGACAGACAGTATAGAGTAGTAATTCATGGAGACAGACTGTATATCAAATGTATTTATGAAGCTGTTTTTGTAAATAGTAGTAGTACATGGATACATACAGTATATAGAAGTAGTACATTGAGAAAGACAGTATATAGCAGTAGTAAATGGAGACAGACAGTATTAAGTAGTAGTTCATGGAGACATACATATAGAGTAGTAATTCATGGACAAAGACAGTATATAACATGTATTTATAAAGCCCTTTTTGGTTCAGCAGATGTCAGAAAGTGCTATATAGAAACCCAGCCTAAAACCCCAAACGTCAAGCAATGCAGATTTAGAAGTACGGTAGTAGTACATGGAGACATACAGTATATAGAAATAGTACATGGAGACATACCATATATAGTAGTAGTCATTGACACACACCGTATATTGAAGTAATACATAGAGATAAACACTTTATGGTATTAGTACATGGAAACAGACAGTATATAAAAGCAGTACATGGAGACAGACAGTAAATACTAGTAGTACATGGAGACGTGCAGTATATACAGTAGTACATAAGACATATATTATATACAGTAGAACATGGAGACAGACAGTATATAGAAGTAGTACAAGGAGACATACAGTATATACAGTACTACATGGAGATATACAGTATATAGTGGCAGTACTTGGGGACAAAGAGTGTATACAGTCAGAAATGGAGACAGACAGTATATAGTAGACGTACATGGAGACAGACAGTTTATATAGTAGTACATGGAGACAGACAGTATGTAGTAGTGGTACATGGAGACAGACAGTGTAGAGTAGTAGCACATGGAAACAGACAGTATATACAGTAGTGCATGGAGACATACAGTTTATAGAAGTTGTACATGGAGACATACTGTATATAGAAGTAGAACATGGAAACAGACAGTTTATACAGTATTACAGGGAGATATACGGTATTTAGAAGGAGCACATGGAGACAGACAGTATATGTGGTAGTACATGGAGAAAATAAGTATATAGAAGTAATACATGGAGACATACAGTATATGGTAGTAGAACATGGAGACATACAGTATATAGTGGCAGTACTTGGAGACATAGAGTGTATACGGTCATAAAGGTAGACAGACAGTATATAGTATAAGTACATGGAGACAGACAGTATATACAGTAGTAGATGGAGACATAAAGTATATAGTGGTATTAAATGGAGCGTTACAGTGTATTTAGTAGTTATGGAGACAAACAATATATAGTAGTAGTATATGGAGACAGACAGTATATAGTAGTAGTACATGGAGACGTACAGTTTATACAGTAGTACACGGAGACAGACAGTATATAAAAGCAGTACATGGAGACAGACAGTATATAGAAGTAGTACATGGAGATAGACAATATATAGTAGTAGTATATGGAGACAGACAGTATATAGTAGTAGTACATGGAGACTAACAGTATATAGTAGGAGTACATGGAGTCATTATATATATAGAAGTAGTAAATTGAGACATACATTATATACAGCAGTACATGGAGACATACAGCATATACAGTAGTACATGGAGACAGACAGTATATAGAAGTAGTACATGGAGACAGACAGTATATAGTATTAGCACATGGACACATACAGTATGTAGAAGTAGTACATGGAGACATACAGTATATAGGTGTTGCACATTGAGACACATGTTATATACATTATAAAATGGAGACATTAAGTATATACAGTAGTACATGAGACAGACAGTATATACAGTAGTTAACGGAGACATACAGTATATAGTAGTAGTACATGGAGACATACAGTATATACAGTAGTACATGGAGTAAGACAGTATATACAGTAGCACATGAAGACAGACAGTATATATAAGAAGTAAATGGACACAGATAGTATTTAGAAGTAGTACATGGAGACAGTGAGTATATACAGTAGTATATGGAGACATAAAGTACATACAGTAGTACATGGAGCCAGAGAGTATATAGAAGTATTACATGGATCCAGACAGTATATAGTAGTAGTACTTGGAGACAGAAAGTATATAGTAATAGTACATTGAGACACACAATATATAGTATTAGTAAATGGAGAAAGACAGTATGTAGTAGTAGTACTTGGAGACATACAGTATGTATAAGTGGTACAGGGAGACAGACAGTATATAGAAGTAGTACATGTAGACAGACAGTATGCAGTAGCAGTACATTTAGACATACCAAATATACAGTATTAAATGGAGACATACAGTATGTACAGTAGTACATTGAGACATACAGTATATACAGTAGTGCATTGAGACATACAGTATATAGTATTAGCACATGGAGACAGACAGTATATAGTCATATTTCATGGAGAAGTACAGTATATATAGTTGCACATGGAGACATAAAGTATATTGAGGCAGTACATGGAGATATACAGTATACAGTATTTGTACATGGAGACAGACAGTATATAGTACTAGCACATGGAGACACATTTTATATACAGTATTAAATGGAGACATTCAGTATTTACAGTAGTACATGAGACAGACAGTATATACAGTAGTACATGGAGACATATAGTATATAGTAGTAGTAAATGGAGACAGACGGTATATATAAGACGTACATGGACACAGACAATATATATAAGTAGTACATGGAGACAGTGAGTATATACAGTATTACATGGAGACATAAAGTACCTACAGTAGTACATAGAGCCAGACAGTATATAGAAGTAGTACATGGAGACAGAGAGTATATAGTAGCAGTACATGGAGACAGACAGTATATAGCAGTAGTACATGGAGACAGAGAGTATATAGTAATAGTACATTGAGACACCCACTATATAGTATTAGTACATGGAGAAAGACAGTATGTAGTAGTACTACTTGGAGACATACGGTATGTAGAAGTGGTACATGGAGAAAGACAGTATATAGCAGTAGTACATGGAGACAGACAGTATGTAGTAGTAGTTCATGGAGACAGACAGTATAAAGTAGTAGTAATGGAGACAGACAGTACATAGAAGTAGTACATGGAGGCAGACATTATATACAGTAGTAAATTGAGACATACAGTAAATAGGAGTAGTACATGGAGACACAGTATATAGAAATAGTAAATGGAGACAGACAGCATATAGTAGTAGTTCATGGAGACAGACAGTATACAGTAGTAATTCATGGACAAACACAGTATATCAAATGTATTTATAAAGCCCTTTTTGCATCAGCAGATGTCACAAAGCGCTAGACAGAAACCCAGCCTAAAACCCCAAACATCAAGCAATGCAGATTTAGAAGTACGGCAGTATTACATGGAGACATACAGTATATAGAAACATTATATGGAGACATACAGTATATAGCAGTAGTTATGGAGACAAACCGTATATTGAAGAAATACATTGAGACGAACAGTTTATAGTAGTAGTACATGGAGACATACCATATATAGTAGAAGTCAAAGAGACACAGTTTATTGAAGAAATACATGGAGACAAACAGTTTATGGTATTAGTACATGGAGATAGACAGTATGTAGATGTAATACATTGAGAAATGAAGAATATAGAAGTTAAACATGGAGACATACAGTATATAGTAGTAGTACATTGAGACAGACAGTATATACATTTACATTACATTTACGTCATTTAGCAGACGCTCTTATCCAGAGCGACTTACAAATTGGTGCATTCACCTTATAGCCAGTGGGATGTTTTTTTGTTTGTTTGTTTGTTGTTGTTTTTTGGGGGGGGGGCAGGGTTGGGGTAAGGGAGGGGTAGAAGGATTACTTTATCCTATCCCAGGTATTCCTTAAAGAGGTGCGGTTTCAAATGTCTCCGGAAGGTGGTGAGTGACTCCGCTGTCCTGGCGTCGTGAGGGAGCTTGTTCCACCATTGGGGTGCCAGAGCAGCGAACAGTTTTGACTGGGCTGAGCGGGAACTATGCTTCCGCAGAGGAAGGGGAGCCAGCAGGCCAGAGGTGGATGAACGCAATGCCCTCGTTTGGGTGTAGGGACTGTAGATAGTAGTAGTACATGGAGAAACACTATATATAGAAGTAGTACATTGAGACATACAGTATATAGTAGTGGTAAATGGAGATATACCGTATATACAGTATTAAATGGAGACATACAGTATATACAGTAGTACATGAGGCAGACAGTATATACAGTAGTACATTAATACATACATTATATAGTGGTAGTACATGAAAAATACAGTATACATAGTAGAACATGGAGACATACAGAATATAGAAGTAGTACATGGAGACACACAGTACATAGTTAGTAGAGGGAGACAGACAGTATATAGAAGCAGTACATGGAGACGGAAAATATATACAGTAGTATATGGAGACATACAGTGTATCGAAGTCGTACATGATTCAGACAATATATATAATTAGTACATGGAGACATACTGTATATAGAAGCAGTACATGGAGACAGACAGTAAATAGTAGTAGTACATGGAGACAGACAGGATATAGTAGTAGTACATGGAGATATAACATATATAGTAGTAGTACATGGAGACAGACAGTATACATCAGTAATTCATTGAGTAAGAAAATATATCAATTGTATTTATGAAGCCCTTTTTGCATCAGCAGATGTCACAAAGTGCTATACAGAAACCCAGCCTTAAACCCAAACATCAAGCAATGCAGATCTAGATGTATGGTAGTAGTACTTGGAGACATACAATATATAGAAAAAGTACATTCAGAAATACCATATATAGTAGTAGTCATGAATACACACCGTATATAGAATCAATACATGGACAGACAGTTTAGAGTATTAGTACTTGGAGACAGACAGTATATAGTGGTAGTACATTGAGAAATGAAATATATAGAAATTAAACATGGAGACATACATTATATAGCAGCAATACATGGAGACAGACAGTATATAGTATTAGTACATGGAGGCAGAGAGTATATAGTAGTAGTACATGAAGAAAATAAGTATACAGAAGTAGTACATGGAGACAGACAATATATAGTAGTAATACATGGAGACATACCGGATATAGTAGTAGTTCAAGGAGACAGACAGTAGATAGTAGCAGTACATGGAGACATACCGTATATAGAAGTATTATATGGAGACATACAGTATATAGTAGCAATACATGGAGACAGACAGTATATATTATTAGTACATGGAGACAGACAGTATATAGTAATAGTACATGGAGAAAATAAGTAAACAGAAGTAGTACATGGAGACAGACAGTATATAGTAGTAGTTAATGGAGACAGACAGTACATAGTAGTAGTACATGGAGAAATACCGTATATAGAAGTAGTTCATGGAGACATACAGTATATAGTAGTAGCATATGGAAACAGACAGTTATAGTAGTAGTACATGTAGACATACAGTATATAGAAGTCGTACATTGAGACATACAGTATATAGTAGCGGCAAATGGAGACATACTGTATGTGCAGTATTAAATGGAGATATACAGTATATACAGTACTACATGAGACATACAGTATATACAGTAGTACATGGATACATGCAGTATATAGTGGTATTACATGGAGACATACATTATATACAGTAGTACATGGAGACAGACAGTATATGTAGTAGTACATGGAGAGGTAGAGTATATGCAGTAGTACATGGACACATACAGTATATACAGTAGAACATGGAGACATTCAGTATATAGAAGTAGTACATGGAGACATACTGTACATACAGTAGTACATAGAGACAGAGAGTATATACAGTAATACATGGAGACATACTGTATATAGAGGAAGTACATGGAGACAGACAGTATATAGAGGAAGTACATGGAGAAAGACAGTATATAGAAGCAGTACATGGAGACAGACAGTATATCGAAGTAGTACATGGAGTCGGACAGTATATAGAAGTAGTACATGGAGACAGACAGTATATTGTAGTAGTACATGGAGACAGACAGTATATAGAAGCAGAACATGGACACAGACAGTAAATAGTAGTAGTACATGGAGACATATAGTATATAATAGTAGTTCATGGAAACAGAAAGTTTACAGTAGTAATTCATGTAGAAAGAGAGCATACAAAATGTATTTATAAAGCCCTTTTTGCGTCAGCAGATGTCAGTAAGTCCTATATAGAAACCCAGCCTAAAACCCCAAACATCAAGCAATGCAGATTTAGAAGTACGGTAGTAGTACATGGAGACATACAGTATATAGAAGTAGTACATAGAGAGAGACAGTATATAGTAGTAGTCATGAAGACACAACGTATATAGAAACAATACATGGAGACATACAGTTTATAGTATTAGTACATGGAGACAGACAGTATATAATGGTAGTACATTGAGAAATGAAGTATATAGAAGTAATACAGTATATAGTAGTCGTACATAAAGACAGACAGTATAGAGTAGTAGTAAATTGAGACACACAGTATATAGTAGTAGTACATGTAGAAATGAATTGTATAGAAGTAGTACATGGAGACATGAAGTATATAGAAGTAGTACATGGAGACAGACAGTATATATTATTAGTATATGGAGACAGACAGTATATAGTAATAGTACATGGAGAAAATAAGTAAACAGAAGTAGTACATGGAGACAGACAGTATATAGTAGTAGTTAATGGAGACAGACAGTACATAGTAGTAGTACATGGAGAAATACCATATATAGAAGTAGTTCATGGAGACATACAGTATATAGTAGTAGCATATGGAAACAGAGAGTTATAGTAGTAGTACATGTAGACATACAGTATATAGAAGTCGTACATTGAGACATACAGTATATAGTAGCGGCAAATGGAGACATACTGTGTGTGCAGTATTTAATGGAGATATACAGTATATACAGTACTACATGAGACATACAGTATATACAGTAGTACATGGATACATGCAGTATATAGTGGTATTACATGGAGACATACATTATATACAGTAGTACATGGAGACAGACAGTATATGTAGTAGTACATGGAGAGGTAGAGTATATGCAGTAGTACATGGACACATACAGTATATACAGTAGAACATGGAGACATTCAGTATATAGAAGTAGTACATGGAGACATACTGTACATACAGTAGTACATAGAGACAGAGAGTATATACAGTATTACATGTAGACATACTGTATATAGAGGAAGTACATGGAGAAAGACAGTATATAGAAGCAGTACATGGAGACAGACAGTATATCGAAGTAGTACATGGAGTCGGACAGTATATAGAAGTAGTACATGGAGACAGACAGTATATTGTAGTAGTACATGGAGACAGACAGTATATAGAAGCAGAACATGGACACAGACAGTAAATAGTTGTAGTACATGGAGACATATAGTATATAATAGTAGTTAATGGAAACAGAAAGTTTACAGTAGTAATTCATGGAGAAAGAGAGCATACAACATGTATTTATAAAGCCCTTTTTGCGTCAGCAGATGTCAGTAAGTCCTATATAGAAACCCAGCCTAAAACCCCAAACATCAAGCAATGCAGATTTAGAAGTACGGTAGTAGTACATCGAGACATACAGTATATAGAAGTAGTACATGGAGAGAGACAGTATATAGTAGTAGTCATGAAGACACAACGTATATAGAAACAATACATGGAGACATACAGTTTATAGTATTAGTACATGGAGACAGACAGTATATAATGGTAGTACATTGAGAAATGAAGTATATAGAAGTAATACATGGAGACATACAGTATATAGTAGTCGTACATAAAGACAGACAGTATAGAGTAGTAGTAAATTGAGACACACAGTATATAGTAGTAGTACATGTAGAAATGAATTGTATAGAAGTAGTACATGGAGACATTAAGTATATAGAAGTAGTACATGGAGACAGACAGTATATAGTAGTAGTACATGGAGATATACTGTAAATAGTAGTAGTACATGGATACATACCATATATAGTATCAATACATTGAGCCAGACAGTTTGTAGTTGTAGCACATGGAGAAATGAAGTAAATAGAAGTAATACATAGAGACATACAGTATATAGTAGTAGTACATGGACACAGACAGTATATACAGTATTAAATGGAGACATAAAGTATATATGGTAGTACATGAGACAGACAGTATACAGTTGAAGTCGGATGTTTACATAAACCTTAGCCAAATACATTTAAACTCTGTTTTTCACAATTCCTTACATTTAATCCTAGTAAAAATTATTGTCTTAGGTCAGTCAGGATCACCACTTTATTTTAAGAATGTGAAATGTCAGAATAATAGTAGAGAGAATGATTTATTTCAGCTTTTATTTTTTTCATCACATTCCCAGTACACTCAATTAGTATTTGGTAGCATTGCCTTCCAATTGTTTAACGTAGGTCAAACGTTTTGGGTTGCCTTCCACAAGCTTCCCACAATACGTTGGGTGAATTTTGGCCCATTCCTCCTGACAGAGCTGGTGTTACTGAGTCAGGTTTGTAGGCCTCCTTGCTCGCACACGCTTTTTCAGTTCTGCCCACAAATATTCTATATGATTGAGGTCAAGGCTTTGTGATGGCCACTCCAATAACTTGACTTTGTTGTCCTTAAGCCATTTTGCCACAACTTTGGAAGTATGCTTGGGGTCATTGTCCATTTGGAAGACGCATTTGCGACCCAGCTTTAACTTCCTGACTGATGTCTTGACATGTTGCTTCAATATATCCACATAATTTTACTTCCACATGATGCCATCTATTTTTTGTGAAGTGCACCAGTCCCTCCTGCAGCAAAGCACCCCCACAGCATGATTCTGCCACCCCTGTGCTTCACGGTTGGGATGGTGTTCTTCGGCTTGCAAGCCTTCCCCTTTTTCCTCCAAACATAACGATGGTCATTATGGCCAAACAGTTCTATTTTTGCTTTATCAGACCAGAGGACATTTCTCCAAAAAGTACGATCTTTGTCCCCATGTGCAGTTGCAAACCGTTGTCTGGCTTTTTTATGGCGGTTTTGGAACAGTGGCTTCTTCCTTGCTGAGTGGCCTTTCAGGTTATGTCGATATAGGACTCGTTTTACTGTGGATATAGATACTTTTGTACCTGTTTCCTCCAGCATCTTCACAAGGTCCTTTGCTGTTGTTCTGGGATTGATTTGCACTTTTCGCACCAAAGTACGTTCATCTCTAGGAGACAGAACACGTCTCCTTCCTGAGCGGGATGATGGCTGCGTGGTCCCATGGTGTTTATACTTGCGTACTATTGTTTGTACAGATGAACGTGGTACCTTCAGACGTTTGGAAATTGCTCCCAAGGATGAACCAGACTTGTGGAGGTCTACAATTTCTTTCTGAGGTCTTGGCTGATTTCTTTAGATTTTTCCATGATGTCAAGCAAAGAGGCACTGAGTTTGAAGGTAGGCCTTGAAATACATCCACAGGTACACCTCCAATTGACTCAAATTATGTCAATTAGCCTATCAGAAGCTTCTAAAGCCATAACATAATTTTCTGGAATTTTCCAAGCTGTTTAAAGGCACAGTCAATTCAGTGTATGTAAACTTCTGACCCACTGGAATGGTGATACAGTGAATTATAAGTGAAATAATCTGTCTGTAAACAATTGTTGGACAAATTACTTGTGTCATGCACAAGTAGATGTCCTAACTGACTTGCCAAAACTATAGTTTGTTAACAAAACATTTGTGGAGTGGTTGAAAAATGAGTTTTAATAACTCCAACCTAAGTGTATGTAAACTTCAACTGTAGAAGTAGTACATCATATAAGTAATATGTCATAAATGAGTCAATACCAAAGGACGTGTGTAATTCACAACAATCCCTCTGTTTCACTTCCTTCTTCTTTCAGCCTTGTGAACCTGTCTACTGGTTGGTGTTTGTGAGGGAGTTGATTTACATAAATGGATTTCACATTTTGTACTAAACTCACTATAATAAGTCCTGGCGTGGTGCAGACACTAATCAGCGATCTGATTGGCTGGGAAATGGCCCGGCTCCAAGACCCTCGCTGCCAAGTCAGCCGAGCCGGGCAATGGGCACCACCGGGAGTTAGCCCATAGAGAGAGTATGCCCATCGTGGGCATGGAGAGGCGGTGTGCCAGGGTGTGTACTCTACGTGGGCACTCAGTCCCTTTGTTACTGAGAGATGTGTGAGATATGTTCCTGGGAGAGAGCCCACTGTTTAAGAGAAGTCAGCTGTCAGTGTCTGAGCCAGTTATTATCATCTGAGGCAGCAAACTTCCTCCACCCCCTCTGACCTCATCCTAACCTGATAACTCCTGTTCTGTGTGTGTTTCAGATGCAGATTGTAAGGAAGGAGGCATATGATGACAACATCCACTACCCTCTCCTCATCACCCTGACCGGAGGAGCCCCACCCATCTCCACCTCCTCTGAGACCTGGCTCACCATCTGCCCCTTGACCATCTGCCCCTTTGTTTTATTAAACAACAGGGTTCAGGTTATTTCGATCCATGCCAACACCCAACCGAACAAGTGTTTCTGAACACACATCAAACTGAACATTTTCTACCGATTTGTCATCGATGCTCTGCAGAAGTGTCTCATACTAAGGATTCCATGACTGAATGTCCTTATGTAGTTCACTATGAAAGTGCTTCTCAGTCAATACCTCTCTGGGGTGAGTTTCCCAAAAGTTTTGCAGCACCCAAATCATCTTTAGTCCATTGTCTACAATGCCTCCAATTGCCTTCAATGGATTTGAGATGATCTTAATGCTGCAAAGCTTTCAAGAAACTCACCCCTGGTCTCTTGCTCACTGCACTCAGCTTTATAAGCCAAGACCTCTTCTACACTGTCTCCAGCTGAAAACTGTCTTACTGTGAGAAAAACATGGACAACATGATCTCACAAACGCACAAATGCACTGTTTGACGTTTGTCCAAAAGGAGCAAACATCACGTGTTATCCCTACAACACAGCATTATTGTCTTCAGCTGGCTCCGGTCTACAGATTGCTCTGGTGCTGTGCTTTTTACATCCACCAACCCGTACTGTAACCACAATCAATCAATTTTCAATTTTATTTTATCAATTTTATTTTATATAGCCCTTCTTACATCAGCTAATATCTCGAAGTGCTGTACAGAAACCCAGCCTAAAACCCCAAACAGCTAGTAATGCAGGTGTAGAAGCACGGTGGCTAGGAAAAACTCCCTAGAAAGGCGAAAGCCTAGGAAGAAACCTAGAGAGGAACCAGGCTATGAGGGGTGGCCAGTCCTCTTCTGGCTGTGCCGGGTGGAGATTATAACAGAACCATGCCAAGATGTTCAAAAATGTTCATAAGTGACAAGCATGGTCAAATAATAATCAGGAATAAATCTCAGTTGGCTTTTCATAGCCGATCATTAAGAGTTGAAAACAGCAGGTCTGGGACAGGTAGGGGTTCCATAACCGCAGGCAGAACAGTTTAAACTGGAATAGCAGCAAGGCCAGGCGGACTGGGGACAGCAAGGAGTCACCACGGCAATGGTATTGGATTGTTTTATGAGCGCCTCAAGTGGTTTTAATAACTATCTATTAAAAAGATCTAGCAGTACATTAGGGTCCTTTATAACTAACGTTCTGTTTTAATATTAGCATTTTAGAATGTTATGTCATAGTATGGTCAGAGCCAATGTTCCCTATAAACTGTGCGCAGCTCACCGGGACTACCGCAAAGAAGAAATACCAGCCCGCGCAGAGAAACAGCCAAGATTGAACTTCACTCAACTTTCTAGTTTTCCCCTTTAGTTAACATGATCAACGTTTCCCTCTACTGTGGGAATTGTCAATATTAGCCACTTTCAATGCAACATACCGAAACAAAACGAACTATGCAATAGATTTTCTTGTAAGGAGAATGCACCGGAGTAGGATTCTATTGCATTGACAGGCACAACTCAGCCCGTACTCTACAGACCACAGACCGGTACGGCATAACCAATCAGAGCTGCAGTATCCCTATATGCAAATAGACCATTGCCATATATTGATCTGTGCCATTCACTTTGAACTCTTTACAGCATGAGTGGTCGTGAGTAGGTGCGCTTGTTTTGAGATCAAAGCCAGAGCTGCATGTAGCCACATGTGCACATTGTGTTCATATTATTTGTTAGTAAGTGAGTTATTAGACCAGTTATAGCAAATTTCTAGTCAGCAATGAGGGAGTGGTTGCTTCCTACAAGAGCACCAAACATGTGCATTTCTAGCCATCTTTGAAAAGTGAGTCAGGTAAAGAGCATTTTTTCTGTCTTAAAGGGGCGGTATTGTATTTTGAGACAGCCTTGAATAAGCTAAGTAGCCAATAGGCAGAGGATAATTTGTCTGAATCTCTGTAATAGTGGTATGGGAATAATAATGAACTTAAAAAAAAAAAAAAATGATTTCTTGCATCAAACAACACATTTTCAGTCATCTCTTTGTCTGAAGGACAAGTGGATAAACAGGTTAATGTCAAGCCCTGCATATTTTTTCCAAAAGTCTCACGGAATGTAGGCCCACATTGAACACCACACATTGGCTGCTACTGTAGGCTGAATGATAGAACAGCTATTTCCATGTTAAAATGTTATGGGATGCATTTTCTCCTTTTATTTATGTTAGGCCACTCTGATAGGCCTACATTATGATCAAATAGCCACAGTAGCCTAGTGGTCAGAACATAAAGTAAGAAAATGGGGTTGATTTGATTTCATCAACACATTTCTCCTTGATCTCCTATCATGGGCCTGTATAATCATTTGAAATGTTACTCATCTCATACAATAACATTCTCTGTAGATTATCGGCATCCCCATTGGTTTACTCAGACAGTAGTCCCCTATTCTCTAAGCCGCTCCCAGACAGGGTGGTGTTTTCCATGTAGGCCACAGCCCTACTCCAGACTGCTCCTCCACAAAACAATAGAGAGAGGGGAGTTTGGGAGGGCAGCATAGAACCTTTAACCCTGAGGGCTGTGCTGGTCATGCCGGAGCTGGGCGGCAGGGGTAGGGGGAAGACACGGGAGGGGCGAGTGAGCCCCCCTCCATCTCTCTTTTGATATTTTAAACAGGCCTGTTCTCTCCTCCCCACGCTCAGCCAGAGAGACAGAGAGACAGAGAGGGAAAGAGTTAGAGAGGGCAGAGAGCGAGAGAGACGGAGAGAGCTCCCTGCTCAACACAAGGGCCCCATTAATTTGACCACTTGCCCTTTGCAAACAAAGCCTGGGACGGCCCTCTGCCCCTCCCACCCAATGATGTGTGATTAGGCTCAGTGTGCTATGTCAAGATGCAGGGGGGTGGGAGAGAGAGCTCTGTTAAGGCCTCCGTGTGTGCATGCAGAGCTTAGGAGTAGGGATGGGCACGGTTAATCGAATATCCGGATTTCTAAACAGATGTTAGTATTCGAACACTTATGAAAGTAGGCTATTCATTTTAACAATGAAAAAGTTTTGTCTAGGGGCCGATTCAATCAGATTTAGCCTAAATCCGCATAGCTGATGTTTTGATGTTGTCGAAGGTGGAACTGTGTAAAGCTTACCGTATGCTTCCCAGTATGCTTCCCTGTCGAAACAGTTCGTGCATATATTATGATTACATTTTGTGAAGTTTTTGATAGTTTTGGTCTTCGGCAGTTATTTTTTTTGGCTGTTTGTGCACACTTTTATTAGTATTTATTTATTTAGAAATGTTTCCGTTTACAGCACCGGGTATTCCCAGGCGGTCTCCTGTCCCAGTACTAACCAGGCTCAACTGAACAGGTGTGTTCAGGGTGCTATGGCCACCCTGAACGTTTTTCTCCCCAAATTAGGTCCCTTGGCTCATCTCTGCAACTCCTCAATGGGCTCAGGAGAGGCGAAGGTCGAGTCATACGTCCTCCGAAACATGACCCGCCTAGCCGCCTACTTCTAGCTCACTTGACCCAGATGTCAGCCGCACGAATGGGTCAGAGGAAATCATTTGTTTTTCAACAGGACAATGACCCAACACACCTCCAGGCTGTGTAATGGCTATTTTACCAAGAAGGAGAGTGATGGAGTGTTGCATGAGATGACCTTGCCTCCACAATCCCCCGACCTCAACCCAATTGAGATGGTTTGGGATGAGTTGAACCGCAGCGTGAAGGAAAATCAGCCAAAAGGTGCTCAGCATACGTGGGAACTCCTTCAAGACTGTTGGAAAAGCATTCCAGGTGAAGCTGGTTGAGAGAATGTCAAGAGTGTGCAAAGCTGTCATCAAGGCAAAGGGTGGCTATTTGAAGAATCTCAAATATAAAATATATTTTGATTTGTTTAACACTTTTTTGGTTACTACATGATTCCATATGTGTTATTTCATAATTTTGATGTCTTCACTATTATTCTACAATGAAGAAAATAGTAAAAATAAAGAAAAACCCTTGAATGAGTAGTTGTGTCCAAACTTTTGACTGGTACTGTACATACATACGTATATACATACATACATACATACACACACACACACACATACATACATACATAACATATACAGATCAATCAATACAGAACAATGAAACAGAAGGCATTTGAACCCAGTCTGGCACAAAGAGAAGATTCATATGGGAGACAAGCCTATACACAATATATATACACACGTACCATTTACCACATAGAAGCTAAATATCTCTATAATTTAATTATACGTGTGGTGCGTGATTTAGAAGGAGTCAGGTGCAGGAGGGTAAATCACAGCAGCGCGCCGACACTGGCCTCGGGGATGGCCAGGAGGACACGGAGCAGGGCGAGCCGGGTGGCGACGGTGGAAATCCCGTAACAGGGATATCCCTCACTGGGACCCAGCACCGCTCCTGCGGACCTTACCCCTCCCACTCCACGAGGTGCTGAAGGCCCCCCACACGACACCTCAAATCCAGGTTGGAACGGACGGAGTACGCCGGGACCTCCCGCACCTCAGACTCCTGGAGCGGACTAGCCACCACCGGCCTGAGGAGAGACACATGGAACGAGGGGTTAATACGGTAATCTGGAGGGAGTAGTAACCTATAGGTAAACTCGTTTATTCTCCTCAGGACTTTGAACGGCCCCACAAACCGCGGGCTCAGCTTCCGGCAGGGCAGGCGGAGGGGCAGATTCCGGGTCAAGAGCCAGACCCGATCACCTAGCACAAAGACCGTGGCCTCACTGCGGTGGCGGTTAGCGTTAGACCTTCTGGCGACGCACGGTGTGCTGGAGATGGACGTGAGCAGTGTTTCGGTCTGGCTCTGATGCCACGGTGCCAGAAACGGCTGATAACCTAAAACACATTGAAATGGCGATAGGTTAGTGGAGGAGTGGCAGAGGAGTGGCAGAGAGAGAGTTCTGGACATATTCTGCCCATGGCAAGAACACCGACCACTCCCCTGGCCGGTCCTGGCAGACGAGGAAAGGGTGTTTCGCCCCCTCAAGCCAGTGCCTCCACACGGTCAGGGCTCTGACAATAGCCAACAACTCCCGATCACCAACGTCGTAGTTCTGCTCTGCAGGGCTGAGCTTCTTGGAGAAGAAGGCACAGGGGCGGCGCTTGGGTGGCGCGCCCGAGTGTTGAGATAGGACAGCGCCTATCCCTACCTCGGACGCATCCACCTCCACTACGAACGGTAATGATGGATCGGGATGGGCCAGCACCGGGGCTGAGGTGAACAGAGCCCTCAGGTTACTGAAAGCCCTGTCAGCCTCAGCGGACCAGCGGAGCTGGGTCGGCCCACCCTTCAACAGAGAGGTGATGGGAGCTGCGACCTTGCCAAAGCCCCAGATAAACCTCTGATAGTAATTGGCAAAGCCAATAAAGCACTGCACCTCCTTAACCGTGGTTGGAGTTGGCCAATTACGCACGGCTGAAATGCGATCTCCCTCCATCTCCACACCTGAGGTGGTAATGCGGTATCCGAGGAAGGAGACAGACTGTTTGAAAAACAGACACTTTTCTGCCTTGGCATAAAGGTTATGTTCCAACAGTCGGCCCAGCACTTTGCGAACCAGGGACACATGCTCAGCGCGCGTTGCGGAATACACCAGAATGTAATCGATGTAGACCACTACACAATAACCAAGCATGTCCCGAAACACATTGTTCACAAAGGACTGGAAGACTGATGGAGCATTCATCAAACCGTACGACATCACCAGGTATTCGTAATGCCCCGTGGTTGTGCTGAATGCTGTCTTCCACTCGTCCCCTTCTCTGACACGCAACAGGTTGTACGCACTTTGGAGATCTAATTTTGTGAAGAAGTGCACCCCATGCATTGACTCGATCACAGATGGAATGAGGGGTAGAGGATAACTATAACGAATTGTCCCCTTGTTAAGTGCTCGGTAATCAATGCAAGGGCGCAGACCTCTGTCTTTCTTCTTCACAAAAAATAAACTTGAGTAGGCGGGTTAAGTGGAGGGACATTTAAACCCTTGGCCCAGGGACTCGGAGACGTATGTCTCCATCTCCATCGCCTCCGTTTCAGCCTGCGACAGGGGATACACATGACTCCTGGGAGGAACAGAGTCTACCCGGAGGTTTATCGCGCAATCCCCCGCCCGATGAGGTGGTAATTTGGTCGCCTGCGTTTTGGAAAACGTGCGCGCCAAATCGAGGTATTCGGGGGGAATGCGCACGGTGGAGGTAGTGTCTGGACTTTCCACTGTGGTTGCACCAATGGAAACAGCTAGACACCTACCCTGACACTTTCACGACCACCCCGTGAGAACCCTCTGCGGCCATGAAATGGTAGGGTTGTGTAGTGCTAACCAGGGAAGACCCAACACAACAGGGAAATCGGGAGACTCAATAATAAAAAAGGTGACTTGCTCTCTATGGGTCTCTTGCGTAACCATCGTGACTGGTGCTGTAACTTCCCTAACGAACCCTGACCCTAATGGTCGACAGTCAAGTGATTTGATGGGCAGTGGAATGGATAGGGGAACCAATGGAATACCTTGACTATGAGCTAATGACCTGTCCATAAAGTTCCCAGCTGCACCTGAATCGACCAGCGCCTTACACTGGGAAACTACTGTGTAATCAGGGAAGTTGACGTGTATGGTGCAGTGCGCAGCAGAGGGCTCTGAACGAGTGTGGGTTTGCGCTACCTGGGGTGATGCGAGAGTGCCCTACCTTCCGCTTCCAGACCCGGAAGAACCCTGACTACAGCGTGCAGCAGATTGTCCTCTCCTGCCACAAGAGTGACACTGGAGCTGTCGTCCTCCGTTCTCCCGGATCGCTACCCCACCCAGCTCCATCGGAACTGAATCCGGTTTGAAGGGGGGGTGAAACTGGCAGGCCCCGTCCAGGACGTCCTCTGGAAGGTAGCAGGTTGTCCAACCGGATGGCCATGTCCACCAGCTGGTCGAATGTCAACATGGTATCCCGGCAGGCTAGCTCCCTTCGGACGTCCTCTCGCAGGCTGCACCGGAAACGGTCGATGAGGGCCTGCTCGTTCCACCCAGACCCAGCCGCTAGAGTACGGAACTCCAGGGCAAAGTCCTACGCTGTCCTCGTCCCCTGCCTCAGTTGGATCAGCCGCTCGCCCGCCTCTCTTCCTTCGGGCGGGTGATCGAAGACTGCCCGAAAGAGGCGAGTGAACTCTCCGTAGTTGTCTAGCGTGGCTCCTTCTTCACTCCAGACCGCGTTGGCCCACTCCAGGGCTTTCCCCGTGAGGCAGGAGAAGAGGGTGGACACCTTCTCCCGCTCCGATGGAGCCAGGCTGATGGTCTAGAAGTGGAGGTCCAGCTGCAGGAGGAATCCCTAGCAGCGGGCAGCTGTCCCATCATAATCCCTCGGTCGGGATAGATGAATCCCTCTGGGTGCTGGGGTGTGGGTGGCTGGATCCCGAAGCTGGTCCCGAAGGGTCGAGTCCTCTCCTCTCCAGGCGTTGGACGACATGGAGAACCCGATCCATTGCTTCTCCCAAGCTGACTAGCATCGTAGAACGCTACCGGACCCGCGCCACGACTCCAGGCATGATCTCTTCTCCTGCTGACTCCATTTAGGGTGTGTGATTCTGTGGTGCTTGATTTAGAAGGAGTCAGGCGCAGGAGGGTAAAACACAGAATAAATGGTTTATTCCGTAACACAGCGGTATGCAGCAATGCGTAAAACACTCCAGTGCGGAAATACGGCGCACTGGAAAACAACAAGGCACACGGGTGTATATCCCTGCGATACAAAATACATAAGAGCTCCACCGAGCTAATATAACCTCCACAATAAACAATCACACACAAAGACAAAGGGGGCAGAGGGAACACTTATACCGGTACTGATGAGGGAATATGAACCAGGTGTGTGTAATAAACAAGACAAAACAAATGGAATGATGAGATGAGGAGCGGCAGTGGCTAGAAGGCCGGTGACGACGAACGCCAAAGCCTGCCCGAACAAGGAGAGGAGGCAGCCTCGGAGGAAGTCGTGACAATAGGTAGCCCTTTTTCTTTTATTTCAGGCTTTATCTAAATATTCCGTAAACGGAAATACACAATGGACAAAACACATTTCAGTTTCTCCTCATCGCTCAGCCACATAATACCAGGGTATATCTGGTGTGCTTTCTTGAATAAGAGCAAGCGTATATCATGGTAGAAAGGGCAGTAGAGGATAAAATGAGTTTCATTCTCTATTTCTTCGAGGTCACAATAGCTACATAGTCTTTCCTCTTCCATTTCACCACAATACCGACCTGTTTCAATACGCAGAGGCAATATCCCTGATCTTACCTGTGCACATAGCAATCTCTTGCTTTTAGGTTATGCATAATATATCTCTCACACACCAATTCGCCCTTAATCAAACAAAAGGTTCTCAATTTGGGTTTATGATTAATCTCCTCCACCCATTTTTTTTTTCATATTGCATCAACAGTTGTTTTTTAATAATATCTATGTCTGCCTTACTTTGGTTTTCGCACAGATGTTCACAGTCAGACTGTTGAAAAAGGTCAGACATTTCAGTTGCCCAGGCTCCCCCTATGGATAGATCCCATTGAAAAACTTTACTAGCTATTCTGGCAGTTGGCATATCCAACAGTCTATTCCAAAGTCTCACCATACACGCCTTCCATCTCACCTAACAGGGTTCCCATCCCATGTCCCCTGTTATTGCAAGTACATGTGCAAACTTGTGGACACCTAAAAAGTAACATACTGCTCTGTTATGGACATGTTCATTTTTTAGATACCTCTTAGCACCCCACACTCCTGCTAAAAAGTCCAGTGTTTTTGTTTTCCTATAATTCCCCCAAGAGCTCTACTTGCTGAGTCGGCCAGGGCAGATGCTCCGTATAGAAAGGTAATATGTTCATCAATAAAAAATAAAAAGTTAATTGTTTAGTCTGTGGCTTTGACAGCCCATTGTTTAGTCCATGGCTTTGACAGTCCATTGTTTAGTCCATGGCTTTGACAGTCCATTGTTTAGTCCGTGGCTTTGACAGCCCATTGTTTAGTCCATGGCTTTGACAGTCCATTGTTTAGTCCATGGCTTTGACAGTCCATTGTTTAGTCCGTGGCTTTGACAGCCCATTGTTTAGTCCATGGCTTTGACAGCCCATTGTTTAGTCCATGGCTTTGACAGTCCATTGTTTAGTCCGTGGCTTTGACAGCCCATTGTTTAGTCCATGGCTTTGGCTGTCCATTGTTTAGTCCGTGGCAATGACAGTCCATTGTTTAGTCTGTAAATGTAGCCTACAGTTCTGAAGATGCACAAAGTGATTTTTTAGTTTTCAAACTCATTTTCTCTCTCATGGGTTATGGGTTATGGGTTATGGGTTATGAGTCATGGGTTATGGGTCATGGGTTATGTGTTATGTGTTATGTGTTATGGGTTATGGGTTATGGGTAAAGGTTATGGGTTGGGTTTTACATGAAAAGGCATTTTACGACCATAGCGCATTTAGCACTCCATTCAGCCCTGACAATGGTATGCTATTTTCACCACTTCAATTAGGCCCGATTCAGAATTAGGACATTTTGGCCTTTGCTATGCATGCCTTTCCTACTCACTTCTCAGTAGTTGGTATTCAGACTTACCTTATGCAGGTGCTTAACGGGCTTTGCAGGCATGGTTCCCTTGCGCGCCCTGAATAAATTTTATTCAGCCGCTGAAAACCCTCCCACTTGCTGGCCAACAGGTTTTGTCATGGCGTTTTCAGTATATTTATCTAAAGCCATCCCTTTAAATTTGGTGTACCTTTAATTACACTTTTCTTGACAGACTCACTAGAATATATGGAGAGAACGGTTGTGAATATTAGGGAAAGCCATGTAAATACACACATATTCGTCTCTTTTTACTTTGATCTTGTATATTATTTAGGGTAAGGAAAGTATTTATGAATAATAAAAAACAGGTTTGGAGAGCCTTTACGCACTAAATATAGTGGTGAATCAAAAATACAATGGTTTGATTCATCCTGAAAGTTACCATATTCAATTGTTCAATTCTTGAAATATCAGAAGGTGAGAAAAGTGTACAATAGGGTTTGAACAGAAGTCCTATAAATCTACCCTAATAATCCTCACTAATCATGATGTGATGACAACAGTCCAGTGTTCCATAATTATTCAAATAGGCTACATGCCCCAAATTATTGCACAACTTGTAATACCGTAGCCTAACATGATCCACTTTTGCTAGAAATCCTCAGGAACAACCACACGAATGTGACAGAGGCTACCGATAGTGCCTAATATTTAACACGATATAAATAGTAAAAAGACATACAGTGAAAGGTCTGGGCATAATATGTTATATTATAATTAAAACATTCTAGAAATCATAAATCAACTCAGTAGGTTTGGCACTATACTGTCATTTACGCATGGCTACAGAAGCCTATGGCTTGGGTCTCCAAATGTCATCCCTGCAAGGTTATAAGGCCAGCATTTCATAAACATCACTGTAGAAAAGGGGATATGTTGAAATACTTCAGTTTGATGCCATATGAATGGTTTAACATTGATCTCCAGCATTTATAAGGTAAAATAGATCTAAAACAATTGTCATTTATATTTACAATTCACTTTTCCAATTGGCCTACTCATTTACCTAGCTAATAGCTCTTATCAATTTATAAATTACAGTGCAATGATGCTATTCTCATGCTATTCTCATGCTCATGCTCATCTGTAGCTCAGCTGGTAGAGCACGGCGCTTGTAACGCCAAGGTAGTGGGTTCGAACCCCGGGACCACCCATACACAAAAAAAATTATGCACGCATGACTGTAAGTCGCTTTGGATAAAAGCGTCTGCTAAATGGCATATTATATTATGCTTAAGTTCAAGGTCAGAATAAACATAGAGAGAAAAGTGCATGAAAAGGGAATTACGTTCCATTAACGCTTAACTAGGGTCGGAATCCCCCCATAGCAATTATCAAGAAGACTTGACAATGATGCATATCAAGCAACAATTGTCTTTTAAATAGCATAGAATTACTAAATAAATATCATATACAATGACTCCACCAGAAATAAGAGGAAATAATACATAATGCTTACTGTGTACACAGGAAGGGAAAAGAGAGGACTACCAGATCAATGACTTCTGTTTCACTGTTGCTGGTAGCCTAGGCCACGTGTTCCCAACCCTTTTCCTTACTGTACCACCAACTGAATAATATAAAACATTCAACAACAAAAAAAAATATGATATTATCCGAATAGTGAGAGTGGAATCTGCCAAGGTTAGAGACAAGAGAATGAGATACACTGAGTGTACAAAACTGTTGAGCGTGACAAACCCAGCAGCGTTGCAGTTCTTGAGACAAACCGGTGCGCCTGGCACCTACTACCATACCCCGTTCAAAGGCACTTCAATCTTTTGTCTTGTCCATTCACCCTCTGAATGGCACACATGCACAATCCATGTCTCAATTGTCTCCAGACTTAAAAATCCTTCTTTAACCTGTCACCACCCCTTCATCTACACTGATTGAAGTGGATTTAACAAGTGACATCAATGAGAGATCATAGCTTTTACCTGGTATGTAATTATATCCTCCTGATTTCTGCTTAAAAGCAAAAACTAAAGCAGGAAGTACCAGTGACTCGCTCAATACGGAAGTGGTCAGATGACGCGGATGCTACGCTACAGTACTGTTTTGCTAGCACAAACTGGAATATGTTCCGGGATTCATCCAATGGCATTGAGGAGTTTACCACCTCAGTCATCGGCTTCATCAATAAGCGCATCGACAATGTCATCCCCACAGTGACCGTACGTACATATCCCAACCAGAAGCCATGGATTACAGGCAACATCCGCATCGAGATAAAGGCTAGAGCTGCCGCTTTCAAGGAACGGGACACTAATCCGGACGCTTATAAGAAATCCCGCTACGCCCTCAGACGAACCATCAAACAGGCAAAGCGTCAAAACAGGATTAAGATTGAATCCTACTACACCGGCTCTGACGCTCGTCGGATGTGGCAGGGCTTGAAAAGTATTATGGACTACAAAGGGAACCCCAGCCGCGAGCTGCCCAGTGACACGAGCCTACCAGATGAGCTAAATGCCTTTTATGCTCGCTTCGAGGCAAGCAACACTGAAGCATGAATGAGAGCACCAGCTGTTCCGGACGACTGTGTGATAACGCTCTCGGTAGCCGATGTGAGCAGGACCTTTAAACAGGTCAACATTCACAAAGCCGCGGGCCAGACGGATTACCAGGACATGTACTCAAAGCATGTGCGGACCAACTGGCAAGTGTCTTCACTGACATTTTCAACCTCTCCCTGACCGAGTCTGTAATATCTACATGTTTCAAGCAGACCACCATAGTCCCTGTGCCAAAGGAAGCAATGGTAACCTGCCTAAATGCTTACTGCCCCGTAACACTCACGTTGGTAGCCATGAAGTGCTTTGAAAGGCTGGTCATGGCTCACATCAACAGCATCATCCCGGAAACCTTAGACCCACTCCAATTCACATACCGCCACAACAGATCCACAGATGACGCAATCTCAATCGCACTCCATACTGCCCTTTCCCACCTGGACAAAAGGAACACCTATGTGAGAATGCTGTTCATTGAATACAGCTCAGCGTTCAACACCATAGTGCCCTCAAAGCTCATCACTAAGCTAAGGATCCTGGGACTAAACACCTCCCTCTGCAACTGGATCCTGACGGGCCGCCCCCAGGTGGTAAGGGTAGGTAACAACACATCTGCCACACTGATCCTCAACACGGGAGCCCCTCAGGGGTGCGTGCTCAGTCCCCTCCTGTACTCCCTACGACTGCGTGGCCAAACACGACTCCAACACCATCATTAAGTTTGCTGACGACACAACAGTGGTAGGCCTGATCACCGACAACGATGAAACAGCCTATAGGGAGGAGGTCAGAGACCTGTCAGTGTGGTGCCAGGAGAACAACCCCTCCCTCAATGTGAACAAGACAAAGGAGCTGATCGTGGACTACAGGAAAAGGCGTGCCGAACAGGCTCCCATTAACATCGACAGGGCTGTAGTGGAGCAGGTCAAGAGTTTCATGTTCCTTGATGTCCACATCACCAACGAACTATCATGGTCCAAACACACCAAGACAGTCGTGAAGAGGACACAACAACACCTTTTCCCCCTCAGGAGACTGAAAAGATTTGGCATGGGTCCCCAGATCCTCAAAAAGTTCTACAGCTGCACCATCGAGAGCATCCTGACCGGTTGCATCACCGCCTGGTATGGCAACTGCTCTGCATCTGACCGTAAGGCGCTACAGAGGGTAGTGCGTACGGCCCAGTACATGACTGGGACCAAGCTTCCTGCCATCCAGGACCTATATACTAGGCGGTGTCAGAGGAAAGCCCAAAACATTGTCAAAGACTCCAGTCATCCAAGTCATAGACTGTTCTCTCAGCTATCGCACGGCAAGCGGTACCGGAGCGCCAAGTATAGGACCAAAAGGCTCCTTAACAGCTTCTACCCCCAAGCCATAAGACTGCTGAACAATTAATCAAATGGCCACCCTGACTATTTACATTGACACCCCCCATTTGTTTTTACACTGCTACTACCCGCTGTCTATTATCTATGTATAGTCACTTTACCCCTACCTACATGTACAAATGACCTCGATTGACTTGTACCCCTGCACACTGACTTGCTACCGGTACCCCCTGTATATAGCCTCATTATTGTTATTTTGTTGTGTTACTTTTAATTATTTTTTACTTTAGTTTATTTGGTCAATATTTTCTTAACTCTTTCTTGAACTGCATTGTTGGTTAAGGGATAGTAAGTAAGCATTTCATTTTAAGGTCTACACCTGTTGTATTCGGCGCATGTGACAAATAAAGTTTGATTTGATTTGATTCACCTGGTCAGTCTATGTCATTGAAGGAGCAGGTGTTCATAATGTTTTGTACACTCAGTGTATGTACAGTACATTCGGAAAGTTTTCAGACCCCTTAACTTTTTCCACATTTGTTGTGTTACAGCCTTATTCTAAAATGGATTAAATTGTTTTTTTGTCTCATCAATGTACACACAATACCCCATAATGTCAAAGAATAAACAGGTTTTTAGAATTTTTGCATATTTATAAAAAAGAAAGAACTGAAATATCACATTTACACAAGTATTCAGACCCTTTACTCAGTACATTGTTGAAGCACCTTTGGCAGTGATTACAGCCTTGAGTCTTCTTGGGTATAACGCTACAAGCTTGGCACACCTGTATTTGGGGAGTTTCTCCCATTCTTCTCTGCAGATCCTCTCAAGCTCTGTCAGGTTGGATTGGGAGCGTTGCTGCACGGATATTTTCAGGTCTCTCCAGAGATGTTTGATCGGGTTCATGTCCGGGCTCTGGCTGGGCCACTCAAGGACATTCAGAGACTTGTCTCGAAGCCACTCCTGCGTTGTCTTGGCTGTGTGCTTAGGGTCGATGTCTTGTTGGAAGGTGAACCTTCGCCCCAGTCTGAGGTCCTGAGAGCACTGGAGTAGGTTTTCATCAAGGATCTCTCTGTACTTTGCTCCGTTCATCTTTGCCTCGATCCTGACTAGTCTCCCAGTCCCTGCTGCTGAAAAACATCCCCACAGCATGATGCTGCCTCACCCTGCTTCACCATAGGGATGGTGCCAGGTTTCCTCCAGATGTGACTCTTGGCATTGAGACCAAAGAGTTCAATGTTGGTTTCATCAGACTAGAGAATCTTGTTTCTCATGGTCAGAGTCCTTTAGGTGCCTTTTGGCAAACTCCAAGCGGGCTGTCAGGTGCCTTTTACTGAGGAGTGGCTTCTGTCTGGCCACTACCATAATGGCCTGACTGGTGGAGTGCTGCAGAGATGGTTGTCCTTCTGGAAGGTTCTCCCATCTCCACAGATGAACTCTGGAGCTCTGTCAGAGTGACCATCAGGTTCTTGGTCACCTCCCTGACCAAAGCCCTTGTCCCCTCGTTTCCTCAGTTTGGCCGGACGGCCAGCTCTAGGAAGAGTCTTGGTGGTTCCAAACTTCGTCCATTTAAGAATGATGGAGGCCTCTGTGTTCTTGGGGACCTTCAATTTCCGAAATTTTTTGGTACCCTTCCCTAGATCTGTGCCTCGACACAATCCTGTCTCGAAGCTCTTTCCTTCGACCTCATGGCTGGGTTTTTGTTCTGACATGCACTGTCAACTGTGGGACCTTTTATAGACAGTTGTGTGCCTTTCCAAATCATATCCAATCAATTGAATTTACCACAAGTGGACTCCAATCAAGTTGTAGAAACATCTCAAGGATGATCAATGGAAACAGGATGCACCTGAGCTCAATTTCGAGTCTCATAGCAAAGGGTCTGAATACTTATCTAAATTTGGTATTTCTTTTTTATATTTGTAATAAATTTGCAAACATTTCTAAAAACCTGTTTTCGTTTTGTCATTATGGGGTATTGTGTGTAGATTGATGAGGGGAAAAAACAATTTAATCCATTTTAGAATAAGGCTGTAATGTAACAAAATGTGGAAAATGTCAAGGGGTCTGAATACTTTCCCAATGCACTGTTTAGTATATCGGATACATTTTCTATTTTTAATTTATTTGTATTTACTTAGTCCATTTCAAAGAGAAAGGGACAGCTGCCTCTCAGTTCTATTTCCATAGTATACACACACACAAACACACACACACACACACACACACACACACACACACACACACACACACACACACACACACAGGCCCAGATGATGCCATGTTGTCACTGAGAGCTCAGTGTTGATGTAGTCAGTGTACAGGGTCCCATGGGAGGGGGGCAGGTTGTGAGTTCTCCTGTGCGTGGCACTACCAGGTCAGTGCATGCCCCCCCCCCTCCAGGACCTGGCCCACTCTACCCGGCCACACTGTGTACCAGGTGACCATCTGAACCACTGACCCTCTACCCGCCACCCCAGCCCTTTAGCCCCCACCCAAATCCTCTACCCCCCACCCCACCACTCTACACCCCACCCCAATCCTCTACACCCCACCCCAACACTCTACACCCTACCCCAACCCTCTACACCACACCCAAATCCTCTACCCCCCACCCCACCACTCTACACCCCCACCCCAATCCTCTACACCCTACCCCAACCCTCTACACCCCCACCCAAATCCTCTACCCCCCACCCCACCCCAACCCTCTACCCCACACCGCAACCCTCTACCCCACACCCCATCTCTCTACCGCCCATTCATATCATAATGAAACCCATAGCTATGGTGTTATTGTAACATAAATCCAACACCAAAAAGCTAAGGGAGCTGGTGAATTGGTAGAATTGACCATTCCTCTCCGAAAATATATGACTTAATAAAAAAGTAATATAGGTCACGGTATATTCAACTACATACCTATAGACAAAATGCCAGACAGCACAAATATAAGAGAATATAAGGATTAAAGGTTCCCACCCAACTCTCTACCCCCCACTCCGTCCCTATACCCCCCACTCCATGATATAGTTCTGTCATTGAGCTGTTCTTTTCTATTAACCTCTACGTGATCGGTGTCCCGTATACGTGACGGTTGAGCTAACGTGCGCTAATGTGATTAGCATGACTGTTGTAAGTAACAGCAAACAGGACATAGGCATGTCTTATATAGGCAGAAAGCTTAAATTATTGTTAATCTAACTGTACTGTCCAATTTACAGTAGATATTACAGTGGAAAAATGCCATGCTATTGTTTGAGGAGAGTGCACAACAACAAAAACATATCACAGCAACTGATTTGATACATTCACCTCTGAAGGTAAATAATGTTCTTACATTCAGTAATCTTGCTCTGATTTGTCATCCTAAGGGTCCCAGAGATAAACTGTAGCATAGTTTTGTTTGAAAAAATCAAACGTTTATATTCAAATGTAGGAACTGGGTTCTACAGTTTAAACCCCTGCTGTCTCTGGCTCCACACCCACCCCGCCCGGCCATCTAGATGTGTGGAAGTTAGTGTATAAGCTAATGATCCATCATGTTTGACGTTCCTGGGAGTGTGTAAACTTAAATTTTGTATTACCATATCATTTTTGTATGTTGTCTATAGTTATGTACTTGAAAATGTATCAATTGACCAATTCAGCACAATGGGCAGACTTGATACAAAATAGTCCAGTATTGCAATGCTTCACTGGATCAATCTGAAGCTTTGCATACACACTGCAGCCATCTAAAGGCCAAAATCTAAATTGCGCCTAAACTGCAATATTATAATAATAATAAGCCATTTAGCAGACGCTTTTATCCAAAGCGACTTACAGTCATGCGTGCATACATTTTTTTTTTTGTGTATGGGTGGTCCCGGGGATCGAACCCACTACCTTGGCGTTATAAGCACCGTGCTCTACCAGCTGAGCTACAGAGGACCACATTATATTGTGGCCTTTCTCTTGCATTTCAAAGATGGTGGAACATGTTTTTCTGTTTGTATTATCTTTTACCAGATCTAATGTGTTATATTCTCCTACATTAATTTCACATTTCCACAAACTTCAGTGTTTCCTTTCAAATTGTATTTGATTTTTAGGCGGAAATGGAAAAAACGGGTCCAATCCTTAAGAGGTTAATGTTCTGTATTATGTCATGTTTCATGTTTTGTTTGGACCCCAGGAAGAGTACCAAAATGTAAAATAGACACTACAGGGCAACGTTTTACAGGAAGAATGTTGCCTCTAAACAAGCCTCTTCATCATTCAGGATGAACTCTGTCCCACCTGGATATGACGTTAAGCATCTGGTCAGAGGGTTGTACTGGGAAGGAGAGGCAGTTATTGTACAAATGGCTTATTGCTCTTAATTGGAGCTTTATAATATTGACGTAGGCACTCAGCTTCACTGATTAGGTAGGGGGACGTATGTAGGGAAAATAGCCAGCTCTCATTGAGAAGCACTTGTTTCCTGTAACTGTTATAGTCCTCTATATGACAGTGTTTGCTTATGTGGTAGCTGAGGAGGCAGATCAACAGTTGAATGAGCCCAGTCTACTCCTGCATTTCAGCTGGCCTTGGTCTGTCCTGTCCTTGGTCACACACAGACAAACACACACAGGCAGTCAGTCAACGGGCAATTGTTTCATTGTTTGGAAGCCTTGCAGGAACTGGTGCCTTCAAGTCCTCTCAGCTCGGCTGGGCTGCAGTCACCAGGGCAACGGTAAAACCCTCTCCGATGTTCACATCGCTTTAGGCCATTAGGATTGGTCAACGAGCCTCTTCCTGTTACAAGTGGTATGCTGAACATGGAGAGGGTCGCTCCCTTTCTCTGAAGGTCAACACGGCTGCAGTGTGTTCCGCGATTGACCCTTAGCCTGCCACACACACAATACTAAATCCTCTAATAGTACTTCTCTACTCTCTTAGATAAATACCGATACCTGAGCCCAATGTACATAGACATTGACTCACTTGAGAATAAAGCTTAGACTGTAGCGGTTGGGTAACACACCCATATGTAGCCATATGTACTAGAACCGCTCTGCAATTAACCTGATTCCTTTGCCCTACTCCATTTGATTCAATGAGTTTGAGTGTGTTTTGCTGGTAGTACGGGTCTGACTCACTAAGAGCATACAGTCACCACTCTAGCCAATGGTTTTAGATTCAGTCATTCAGGTTTCTGTCCTGCCATCAGTAGAATAGTTAGTCTTCTAGCCTGTAGTATTGACTTGCTATAATTATCCTGATTGTCTACAAGGCTGTAGTCGTTCTTGGCTTGATCAAGTGAGTTCAGAATATGTGGGGCCTGCAGTATTAGCATGATTCTGAGAGGAAGTGTTATGTAGTATGTGGAACATTCAGTTTCTAAAGCTGGGTCTAAAGCCAGGTCTAAAGCCGGGTCTAAAGTCGTATTGTATAGACAGGCTTTTCTGCAGCGTAAACTCTCACCATAGAGACATGTGTAAAACTTACACAGCTCTATTAATTCGCTGTTTGAAGCTGTTAATGGAGCTCCCACTGCTGCACTAATTGATAACACCATTGTCGTTGACAACAGGAAACAGAAATCTCCCTATTCGACAACCCTATTCAAGCTCTTAGCATTCCAGTGTGTCAGAGAAGAGACTTTCAGTATAGCTATATTTATATAATTGTGTTACAACGCTCTTATCGCATCATCAGCTCAGGCTACCGTTGCCGTCATTGTTGTAATTCCAGGTTTCAATGCACGTATTGACAATATCATCATACTATTTTCTTTCACCCATGCTATTTACATAATTAGAATTCAACATCAACTTTCCTACCTTTGTATTGTAGCTGTCTGGAATGCATTTGAAAAGTCCATTATCTTACAGTTAGAATGTGTTTCACCTGTCATTATCTTAGAGTTAGAATGTGTTTCACCTGTCAATGAATGAGATAATGGTACTGAGGAAGGTTGACTAGTAGAGTAGTGGAATAAGATGGCTAGGTCACAGGAATGCATAAAGCGGAGGAGGAGAGGAGAAAAGAGGAGAGTTCTTTGTTAATGACCACACTTGTGCGTTATGGTAGCACCAAACTGAGCTGAGAGCTGGTAATGGGGCGGCGCGGAGGCCAGTCAGTGTGGTATAATGGCCGCTAGTGGGGGGGGTTGTTAGAGCTGGCTATAATGGTGTGGCCACTCTAAAAAAGAAAGGCCAGGCATCAGGTGGAGAGGGCTGGGGCTCGGGGTCGTGACAGGGGCTGGAAAGGGCGATATCTTTTATTCTGGTCAAACTAATTTCCTGTAATGGCAAAGGAAATATAATGACAGCATTGAGAGAACCAGGTGAAATATAATAGAACAGCAACTTCTTTGGGGGATAACTTGTCCGGAACACTTGGTGGAACTCTGGTACCCGTTCCTCCCTACAGAGTTCCACCAAGTGTTCCGACAATTTCTAAACAAAGGTGCTGTTCTTTTATATTTCATATGATTTTCTCCACATGCTGTCATTATAATATATTACCTTGCCATTACAGGCAATTACTTTTACCAGAATAAAATAACGCCCTTGTGTACATTAAGGTTATTAACTTGCATTTGGTCCTTTTACATTCAGTACTATAGAGCCGAATTTCATCAGCAAGCTCTCACAGTCTCACTGCAGAATTAGACGTTCATCCACGTTCTCCAAACATCATGTCAAAGTGTTTCTCCTGCTGCTCTGTATCCTTCCATTTCTCAAAACGTCACATTTCGAAGTTAAAGGAAAGCTCCACCCAAAAATGATCTGATTGCTGACATGCCAAACATTTTGGGACTATATCAACAATGGACTAATGAAACAAATAGCAAAATATAGTTTTTGGGTGGAATTTTCCTTTAAGGGTTACGTTTAGGCACTCACTGTGAATGGTTAAGGTAAGGGTTAAGGTTTGGGATAGGGTTATCCAAAAATAAAATAAAAACAATGTCCATGACTGGGATCGAACACGCAACCTTCTGATCCTGAACACACAAGCTTCTGATCCTGTAGCTCAGTTGGTAGAGCATGGCGCTTGCAACGCCAGGGTTGTGGGTTTGATTCCCACGGGGGGCCAGTATGAAAAATGTATGCACTCACTAAATGTAAGTCGCTCTGGATAAGAGCGTCTGCTAAATGACTAAAATGTAAAATGTAATCTACAACTCCTTAGCAAAACCCAAGCCTACTTGATGGTAATAGCGCTCACTGTTGCCCCTAGTGGATAGTTCAGGACGTGGATAGAAGTCCAATTTTGACATCAATCTTGAACAACCTGGCTGAATTCCATGTGGTAGTGGTTTACATAGGGTTACCATTGTTAAGACATACATATGTTATGATGCCTGGATGACATAGAAGAATGTTTACAAAAATAACTAAATGTGAAAAATAAATATCTATATTTTTAAGTGCGAGGTGTGCTGTGAATGAAACATATTTTTTGTATCTGGAGATCCAGAATTTTTATTTAAACTTAAGCCTGAAACAATTGATCTGAAATGGAAACAGAACATGTTTTACATGTAAAAACAAGACTATGAAAGTAAAATCTTCAAAATGGCAAATTACCAATTTTACAATTGATGAACTCATGAACACGTGTGTTCAAAAACTTGAAAAGCTGTCATGACCGGACAAAATGGTGGATAAAGGGATAGGGTTTAGTGGGAGTTAGCTCCTAGAAACTTCTTACATTTGACCCTGCAGCCAGTAGCAGTCTGTACCCACACATCAAACACCTCATAAGGAAATGTCCAATGACTGACAAAAACAATCCAACAGCCTTTGATGACAGGCTACTGTACAAATACATCACACAGGGCTGTGTACTGCAGCCAAGAGGTACATGCCGACTCTGTGTGTTTTATCTGTAGCTCAGACAGTAGGAGGACTTCCTGCCAGAAGGGCTGTGTGTTTCCTGTGTTGTGGATCAGCAGGAGTGTGCAGCACAGGGCTTCATTGTGAATGGCAAATTCTGGGATTCCTCTACAACCTCTGGTGAACCAGGTTTCATTAAAAGGGGAAATCAGCAGTTGAAACAATAACAAAGCGTGCTAACCCGCCCCTGTAAAAAGCTGAGGGATGGGGCTGGAGAAATGTAACCTCTTAAATTCATAGAGAGCTATGGATGCGAGTACTGACCGTTCATGATATCAAAATGATTTTTTCTTCCATGTTTCGAGGCTATATAGTGTTTATTTACATTTACATTGTTTACAAACATTGGAGTAAAACAAGCTTCTATTTTGGGTTCTGATGGGGAGGACAGTTAAACTAAGCTCATAAGGCATTTAGAAGTTATATTCTTCAAGAATCAATGGGTACATATCATTAATTTATAAGTCAAAACATGTATGTATCAACTGCAGATTGGCCCTTTAAGGTCTCAAAACCTTCTCATCTACAGTGCCTTCAGAAAGTATTCACACCCCTTGACTTTTTCCACATATTGTTGTGTTACAATCTGAATTTAAAATTTAATAAATTGTGATTTTGTGTCATTGGAAAGTGGAATTATGTTTGTAGAAATTTTTACAAATTAATAAAAAATTCTAAGCTGAAATGTCTTGAGTCAATAATTATTCAACCCCTTTGTTATGGCAAGCCTAAATAAGTTCAGAAGTAAAAATCTGCTTAACCAGTCACATAATAAGTTGCATGGACTCTGCAATAATAGTGTTTAACATGATTTTTGAATGACTACCTCATATCTGTACCCCACACATATAATTATCTGTAAGGTCCCTCAGTCGAGCAGTGAATTTCAAACACAGATTCAACCACAAAGATCAGGGAGGTGTTCCAATGCCTTGCAAAGAAGGGCACCTATTGGTAATGGGTAAAAATGGCAGACATTGAATATCCCTTTGAGCATGGTGAAGTTATTAATTACACTTTGGATGATGTATCAATACACCCAGTCACTAGAAAGATACAGGTGTCCTTCCTAACTCAGTTGCGGTAGAGGAAAGAAAAAAAAAATGAAAAAAATATGAAAAAAATGAAAAAAGATTTAAAAAATATATATATATACACTGCTCAAAAAAATAAAGGGAACACTTAAACAAAACAATGTAACTCCAAGTCAAATAAATGTCACATGCTGTTGTGCAAATGGAATAGACAACAGGTGGAAATTATAGGCAATTAGCAAGACACCCCCAATAAAGAAGTGGTTCTGTAGGTGGTGACCAAAGACCACTTCTCAGTTCCTATGCTTCCTGGCTGATGTTTTGGTCACTTTTGAATGCTGGCGGTGCTTTCACTCTAGTGGTAGCATGAGACGGAGTCTGCAACCCACACAAGTGGCTCAGGTATTGCAGCTCATCCAGGATGGCACATCAATGCGAGCTGTGGCAAGAAGGTTTGCTGTGTCTGTCAGCGTAGTGTCCAGAGAATGGAGGTGCTACCAGGAGACAGGCCAGTACATCAGGAGACGTGGAGGAGGCCGTAGGAGGGCAACAACCCAGCAGCAGGACCACTACCTCCGCCTTTGTGCAAGGAGGAGCAGGAGGAGCACTGCCAGAGCCCTGCAAAATGACCTCCAGCAGGCCACAAATGTGCATGTGTCTGCTCAAACCGTCAGAAACAGACTCCATGAGGGTGGTATGAGGGCCCGACGTCCACAGGTGGGGGTTGTGCTTACAGCCCAACACCGTGCAGGATGTTAGGCATTTGCCAGAGAACACCAAGATTGGCAAATTCGACACTGGCGCCCTGTGCTCTTCACAGATGAAAGCAGGTTCACACTGAGCACATGTGACAGACGTGACAGAGTCTGGAGACGCCGTGGAGAACGTTCTGCTGCCTGCAACATCCTCCAGCATGACCGGTTTGGCGGTGGGTCAATCATGGTGTGGGGTGGCATTTCTTTGGGGGGCCGCACAGCCCTCCATGTGCTCGCCAGAGGTAGCCTGACTGCCATTAGGTACCGAGATGAGATCCTCAGACCCCTTGTGAGACCATATGCTGGTGCGGTTGGCCCTGGGTTCCTCCTAATGCAAGACAATGCTAGACCTCATGTGGCTGGAGTGTGTCAGCAGTTCCTGCAAGGGGAAGGCATTGATGCTATGGACTGGCCCGCCCGTTCCCCAGACCTGAATCCAATTGAGCACATCTGGGACATCATGTCTCGCTCCATCCACCAACGCCACGTTGCACCACAGACTGTCCAGGAGTTGGTGGATGCTTTAGTCCAGGTCTGGGAGGAGATCCCTCAGACCTCATCAGGAGCATGCCCAGGCGTTGTAGGGAGGTCATACAGGCACGTGGAGGCCACACACACTACGGAGCCTCATTTTGACTTGTTTTAAGGACATTACATCAAAGTTGGATCAGCCTGTAGTGTGGTTTTCCACTTTAATTTTGAGGGTGACTCCAAATCCAGACCTCCATGGGTTGATAAATTTGATTTCCATTGATAATTTTTGTGTGATTTTGTTGTCAGCACGGCTATCAATAAGGTGAATGCACCAATTTGTAAGTCGCTCTGGATAAGAGCGTCTGCTAAATGACGTAAATGTAAATGTAAATTTAAACCGCTCAGGGATTTCACCATGAGGCCAATGGTGACTTTAAAACAGTTACATAGTTTAATGGCTGTGATAGGAGAAAACTGAGGATGGATAAACAACATTGTAGTTACTCCACAATACTAACTTAAATGACATTGAAAAGAAGGAAGCCTGTACATAATATAAATATTCCAAAACATGCTTCCTGTTTGCAATAAGGCACTAAAATAAAACCGCCAACATGTGGCAAATAAATGAACTTTTTGTCCTGAATACAAAGTGTTATGTTTGGGGCAAATTCAATACAACACATCACTGAGTACCACTTTTTCCATTTTCAAGCATGGTGGTGGCTGCATCATGTTATGGGTATGCTTGTCATTGGCAAGGACTTGGGAGTTTTTTAGGATACAAATAAACAGATAGAGCCAAGCACAGGCAAAATCCTAGAGGAAGACCTGGTTCAGTCTGCTTTCAAACAGACACTGAAAGACAAATTCATCTTTCAGCAGGACAATAATTGAAAACGCAAGGCCAAATATACACTGGAGTTGCTTACCAAGACGACATTGAATGTTCCTGAGTGGCCTATTTACAGTTTTGACATAAATCAGCTTGAAAATCTATGGCAAGACTTGAAAATGGCTGTCTAGCAATGATCAACAACCAACTTGGCAGAGCTTGAAGAAAAAAAAAAAAGAACAATGTGCAAATATTGTACAATCCAGGTATACAAGACTCTTAAATACTTACCCAGAAAGACTCACAGCTGTAATCGCTGACAACTGTGATTCTAACATGTATTGACTCAGGGGTGTGAATACTTATGTAAATGAGATATTTTTGTTTTCACTGTCATTATCGAGTATTGTGTGTAGATGGGTGAGAAAAAATATGAAGTTAATCCATTTTGAATTCAGGCTTTAACACAACAAAACGTGGAATAAGACCAGTCTCTCTGGTCACAGCAGTGTGGACTGATGATGCTGATTCTGACCCGCTCTTCAACAGTCCAACAGCTATAGACAAGTTATAGACACCCTATGCCCTAGGTCCAATGTATGTGATAACGTGATATCGACTCTCTTGAAATATCGACTCTCTTAAAAGGTCTTGTTGGATAAAAATATGATCCTATAAATCCAGGATTATACTTTCATTTTCATATTGCTCTATATATTGTTGACAGGCATGATAAATCACATGTATGTGTACTCCCTTTCTGTGTGATCTGTGGAAAATGCAGGGATTCAGCCGGGAGAGCGAGCCTGTCACAGACCTCAATGCCAGCATTATGTAAATCTTGGACTTTCCCTGATGTAAAGCTGAATAGAAACACATTAATGTTGTGTGAATATTTAAAAAGCTCCCTGACTCCTTCAGATTGCAGCCGCATCTCCAGTAATCATGTTGACAAATTAATGGTAGAGAAATAGTTGTCCATTAAAAGTGTATTATGCGCTACGCTGGCATATAGAATTATTACCAAATAGTGGAGGGAGAGAGATAGAGAGACTGAATGAATTCCAGCAGCTCTGATTCTGGGAGAAGGCTTATGATTGACATCTTTGGACTGTGAGAAATCAAAGCAGCGTGCGTATGTGTAGATGGGTGCTCAGCGAAGTTTCTAATGAAGTTATAGAGGGCTGGATGTCAACCACAGAGGCTCTGGCTCTCTCTCTGTAACACACACATACCCACACTTTGAGGTTTTTGTACCAATGACTGTAGGAAACATTTGCCTGACAGTTAGAATAGTATAGGCAGTTCAGATCTTAGCATTAAGTGAGATGGAGTATAGGACAGTGAAGTCAATTCTACCCTCTAGCAAAAAAAAATATGCAAATGTCCGTTTATTTGTCAGTACATGCCTTGATAACCAGTGTTGTTGCTCAGAGCTTTGCAAGTTTTCAACATCAATAAATAAAGTTCAAATAAACATTTATTTTCTTCAGAGAAATGTAATTCAGATGTCAAACCCCAGTCTTTCTCTCTGTCTTCATCTCAGTACACTGTCCTTTCCTTTCATTGTTCCTTTATCCAACGAGACATCGCCGAGTAGGGAAGAAAAGATGACAAGCTTTCAGAGCCGTCCCTCCGTGTCCCGGCTCGAGTGGCTGTCATTACTATAGGGGTCCAGTGACAGCTCCCACTGTATGGGAACACCCCCTCCCCATGCTGATGAAGCCATGTCTGTCTGCTGTCTGCCTTTCGTCTACAGCTCTCCATATCACATCTCTCTTATAGTACATTATCACATTATATCCCGCTATATCCCCCCGTTACACACATCACAGTCACATCAGCCATGACATTAGCCATATCGCTCCATAATGTAGTCACACCATCCATCACATTAACTATATCTTGTACCAGATTCCCTGCTTGACATTTCACCATATTATTCCATAACCCCCTCTCTGAAACAGACATCACTATGGCCAAACTAAATGCTGTGGTCTAGTGTAATATTACGGCTGTTCTAATTCTCCTGAATGATGAACACACAGTGATCAGCTCCTTAGAATGGATCCCCATACCCAGCATTGGCAGCCCTACAGGGACACAGAAGGACACAGAGGGCAGGGAGCAGGGGGCCGTTATAGAGAGGGACACAGAAGGACACAGAGGGCAGGGAGCAGGGGGCCGTTATAGAGAGGGACACAGAAGGACACAGAGGGCAGGGAGCAGGGGACCATTGTAGAGAGGGGGGACAAGTCATAGTTAGTAGAGGGCCAATGTGTCTCTTTATGGGCAGTGGGGAAAAGGTGGTGGAGGGGCTTTCTCTTGTTGTGTTCTCTTGTTGTGTTCTCTAGTAGTATTCACATAGAAGGGGCTTGTTGTGTTCTCTAGTAGTATTCACATAAAAGGGGCTTGTTGTGTTCTCTAGTAGTATTCACATAGAAGGGGCTTGTTGTGTTCTCTAGTAGTATTCACATAGAAGGGGCTTGTTGTGTTCTCTTGTTGTGTTCTCTAGTAGTATTCATATAGAAGGGGCTTGTGGTGTTCTCTAGTAGTATTCACGTAGAAGGGGCTTGTTGTGTTCTGTAGTAGTTTTCACATAGAAGGGGCTTGTTGTGTTCTCTAGTAGTATTCACATAGAAGGGGCTTGTTGTGTTCTGTAGTAGTATTCACATAGAAGGGGCTTGTTGTGTTCTGTAGTAGTATTCACATAGAGGGGGCTTGTTGTGTTCTCTAGTAGTATTCAGATAGATGGGGCTTGTTGTGTTCTCTAGTAGTATTCAGATAGAAGAAAACACAAAAAGGAGCAGGGGCTACTTGGCCAGCCCCCTCCACTCCTGTCCAATCAATGGGATTTGGTCAGTTAATTAGAACCCCACTGTAGTAGTAGGAATGCCTTGAGGGACAAGTAGTAGGCGTCAGCCAGGAAGACTATCCTTCCATTCCATTTCACTCCTTTGCCTCCTCTTCATTCATCCAGACTGTTGACAAAGATGTGTTTGGGAAAAAGTCAGTTGCTCAAGTCCTCGTTCAGAGGAGAAGCCACAGACACTGGGAGGGGGGAATGTCCTTCAGAGGGCCACACAGCAAGAACACATACTGTAGGTCACTGTGATACTAGGTGAGGGAGCCCTGGTATCTCAAATAGACATGGATGGAATTCTCCATGATGGTATATTGAAAGCTGCACTTGCACTGCACTGGTGGGTCTCATAGGACGAGGAATGACATGTATATGGCTAAGGTAAGAGATGCTTACCATCTCTATCATATCCTTACAGTCAGTACTCGCACAGACTTGATTGTCTTTAACCTAAATTCTTAATCCAGGACTATTTTTTCTATTTCATCATGTGTGCCAAACCTATCTGTCTGCATTCCAGGTCATGTTGTTTGTTTTCAATCTAGATGACTGTTTGGCAACACAGATTAGGCAGAGGCCTCTGAACTATTGGGACATAGCATCTGGGATTTGGAAATAAATGACATCCATAATGGTAAACATTGACGGATGGAGTTGGTTTGTTTCCATTGGGGTGAGATTGGTACACTTGTGATAAGTGGTCAATTGCGTTGAAGACGGTGTACTGTTGGAGAATACTACTAATAATGCCCTGAAACAGGACCCTTTGTGAGACCTGCTATTCTCAGGCTGCAGAATTAGGCTTCCCTTTTCCCTTCTTTCTTTGGCCTCTTCTTTCTATTCCAGTAAACGACCATGTGAAGTGGTTCATTACTGCTCCTTCCCGGGCCATTCCCAGCACTCCAGCACTGTAACTTCCGGCTGAAGGAAAACATGGCACACAAATGTCTTGTTAGCACTTCCTATGTGAAATTAGCAGCTTTCATTCTTGAAGGTACAACTCCAATTACCTATCATTGAGGAGGATGTGCCCATAACCTACAATGTGGCCTCATCTCGCCACTGGCATTCTGCAGGGCCCATAGTACCTCACTAATTAAGACTAAGACGCTTTTCTCCCCTCCTGCGTCTGATGGCATTTATTTATCTCATACTCAAAGACGTCTGAGGGCATTTATTTATCTCATACTCAAGAGACGTTGCCCCCTTTTCCTCTTGTCCCAAAACACTGAGACACAGAAGAGCTGCTTGGAGATGTGGTGGTATAATTCCTCCTATACTGTTACCACCTTCAAGACCTCTCGGCCCCGCCCGCTTCGGATGCATTGTTCGCATCTTGAGAATTCTTCCTCCTGCTCAAAGGTGGCTGGAGAAGGGAACAACAGGCTACAGAACATGAGAGGCTGGGATGTGTGCTAAGGGGAATGGAGGAGAGGAATGGAGGGATGGGGAGGTTAAACCTTGGGAGCGACTAATGATTGAGTAAAGGAAAAATATTGTTGACATTGGGCTGTCTGTATAATGTAATGGGAGACAGTCCCCCCACCCAGCTCCCACTCCCAAGGCTGCTCACAACACAATTACATTTTGGGCTGAAATGAGAGAAGAAGTGAATTTGGAATTGGATATGAGGCCTGCTTCGTTGTAGGTATACAACAGGTGTTGAAGGAAGCTTTGTGGGATTGGAGTGGTTAGAGCGGCTAAATTAGGAGATTAAAGTAACAGTTTAGATTATAGAAAAAAAGAATGAAGGGAAGCGCTGCTAAGATACACAATAGTAGGTCTTTGTAGACAGAAGGCGCTGCTAAGATACACAATAGTAGGTCTTTGTAGACAGAAGGCGCTGCTAATATACACAATAGTAGGTCTTTGTAGACAGAAGGCGCTGCTAAGATACACAATAGTAGGTCTTTGTAGACAGAAGGCGCTGCTAAGAAACACAATAGTAGGTCTTTGTAGACAGAAGGCGCTGCTAAGATACACAATAGTAGGTCTTTGTAGACAGAAGGCGCTGCTAAGATACACAATAGTAGGTCTTTGTAGACAGAAGGCGCTGCTAAGATACACAATAGTAGGTCTTTGTAGACAGAAGGCGCTGATAAGGTACACAATAGTTGTTCTTTTTAGACTGAAGGCGCTGCTAAGACACACAATATTAGGTCTTACTGTACCAAGTTAGCTAGCTGAATAAATTAAGAATTCATAGAAAACATTGAACCGCTGTAGTTTACAACAATTAAAATTTCTAAAGTGGAAGTTGGGAGAGTTATATTTGAGTGTTTCAGTGACACGTAAGTGAGGGAGGCCCCGCTCTCTCGCTTTCCCAGATGTTTAGTTCATTTCATTCCGATCTCCTTTGCATTATTGTAGCCTTTTTCTGTAGCCTGTCAACGATGTGTCTGTCTATCCCTGTTCTCTCCTCTCTGCACAGGCCATACAAACGCTTCACACCGCGTGGCTGCTGCCACTCTAATCTGGTGGTACTAGCGCGCACGACCCACGTGGAGTTCCAGGTCTCCAGCAGCCTCTGGAACTGCTGTTCTGCGGCCAACAAGGCAGAGTTAATCTCAGCCTATGCTTCCCTCCAGTCCCTCGACTTCTTGGCGCTAACGGAAACATGGACTACCACAGAAAACACTGCTACTCCTACTGCTCTTTCCTCGTCTGACCATGTGTTCTCGCATATCCCGAGAGCATCTGGTCAGCGCGGTGTTGGCACAGGAATCCTCATCTCTCCAAAGTGGACATTCTCTCTTTTTCCCCTGACCCATCTGTCTATCTCCTCATTTGAATCCCATGCTGTCACAGTCACTAGCCCATTCAAGCTTAGCATCCTTGTCATTTATCGCCCTCCAGGTTCCCTTGGAGAGTTCATCAATGAGCTTGACGCCTTGATAAATTCCTTTCCTGAGGATGGCTCACCCCTCACAGTTCTGGGTGACTTTAATCTCCCTACATCTGCCTTTGACTCATTTCTCTCTGCCTCCTTCTTTCCACTCCTTTCCTCTTTTGACCTCACCCTCTCACCGTCCCCCCCTACTCACAAGGCAGGCAATACGCTTGACCTCATCTTTACTAGATGCTGTTCTTCTACCAACCTCACTGCAACTCCCCTCCAAGTCTCCGACCACTACTTTGTATCCTTTTCTCTCTAACTCTCCTCCAACACTACTCACTCTGCCCCTACTCAGATGGTAATGTGCCGTCGCAACCTTCGCTCTCTCTCTCTCCCGCTACTCTCTCCTCTTCCATCCTATCATCTCTTCCCTCTGCTAAATCCTTCTCCCTCCGATCCCCTGATTCTGCCTCCTCAACCCACCTCTCCTCCCTTTCTGCATCTTTTGACTCTCTATGTCCCCTATCCTCCCGGCCAGCTCGATCCTCCCCTCCTGCTCCGTGGCTTGACGACTCATTGCGAGCTCACAGAAGAGGGCTCCGGGCAGCCGAGCAGAAATGGAGGAAAACTAGACTCCCTGCGGACCTGTCATCTTTTCACTCCCTCCTCTCTACATTCTCTTCCTCTGTTTCCACTGCTAAAGCCACTTTCTACCACTCTAAATTGCAAGCCTCTGCCTTTAACCCTAGGAAGCTCTTTACCACCTTCTCCTCCCTGCTGAATCCTCCTCCTCCTCCCCCTCCCTCAACCCTCTCTGTGGATGACTTCATCAACCATTTTGAAAAGAAGGTTGACGACATCCGATCCTAATTTATTAAGTCAAATGACACCGCTGGTCCTGCTCACACTGCCCTACCCCATGCTTTGACTTCTTTCTCCCATCTCTCTCCAGATGAAATCTTGCGACTTGTGGCGGCCGGCCGCCCAACAACCTGCCCGCTTGACCCTATCCCCTCCTCTCTTCTCCAGACCATATCCGGAGACCTTCTCCCTTACCTCACCTCACTCATCAACTCATCCTTGACCACTGGCCATGTCCCTTCCGTCTTCAAGAGAACGAGAGTTGCTCCCCTCCTCAAAAAACCTACACTCGATCCCTCCGATGTCAACAACTACAGACCAGTATCCCTTCTTTCTTTTCTCTCCAAAACTCTTGAGCGTGCCGTCTCTAGCCAACTCTCCTGCTATCTCTCTCAGAATTACCTTCTTGATCCAAACCAGTCAGGTTTCAAGACTGGTCATTCAACTGAGACTGCTCTTCTCTGTGTCACGGAGGCTCTCCGCACTGCTAAAGCTAATTCTCTCTCCTCTGCTCTTATCCTTCTAGACCTATCCGCTGCCTTTGATACTGTGAACCATCAGATCCTCCTCTCCACCCTCTCCGAGTTGGGCATCTCCGGCGCTGCTCACTCTTGGATTGCGTCCTACCTGACAGGTTGCTCCTACCAGGTGGCATGGCGAAAATCTGTCTCCGCACCACGTGCTCTCACCACTGGTGTCCCCCAGGGCTCAGTTCTAGGACCTCTCCTATTCTCTCTATACACCAAGTCACTTGGCTCTGTCATATCCTCACATGGTCTCTCCTATCATTGCTACGCAGATGACACACAATTCATTTTCTCCTTTCCCCCTTCTGATAACCAGGTGGCAAATCGCATCTCTGCATGTCTGGCAGACATTTCAGTGTGGATGCCGGATCACCACCTCAAGCTGAACCTCGGCAAGACGGAGCTGCTCTTCCTCCCGGGGAAGGACTGCCCGCTCCATGATCTCGCCATCATGGTTGACAACTCCATTGTGTCCTCCTCCCAGAGTGCAAAGAACCTTGGCGTGACCCTGGACAACACCCTGTCGTTCTCCACTAACATCAAAGCGGTGACCCGATCCTGCAGGTTCATGCTCTACAACATTCGCAGAGTACGACCCTACCTTACACAGAAAGCGGCACAGGTCCTAATCCAGGCACTTGTCATCTCCCGTCTGGACTACTGCAACTCGCTGTTGGCTGGGCTCCCTGCCTGTGCCATTAAACCCCTACAACTCATCCAGAACGCTGCAGCCCGTCTGGTGTTCAACCTTCCAAAGTTCTCTCATGTCACCCCGCTCCTCCGCACACTCCACTGGCTTCCAGTTGAGGCTCGCATCTACTACAAGACCATGGTGCTTGCCTACGGAGCTGTGAGGGGAACGGCACCTCCTTACCTTCAGGCTTTGATCAGACCCTACACCAGGGGTGTCAAACGTCCGGCCCGCGGGCCGGATCAGGCCCGCAAATGGGTTTAATCCGGCCCGTGAGATGATTTTGTAAAGTATAAAAATTAGCTGCAATTTTTCAATAAAATTAACTGCTGTTCCAATTGCGTCCACTGGATGGCGCTAGCAATTGTGTTAAGCAAGCAAACTGTTTATACCGGGGCAGAGCAAGTAGGTCAAGCAAGTGCAGCCAGTCCGGATGAGCTACTTTGTTTTGCCCGCGATATTTATTACGGCTTCTACTTTTAACATTATGTGCTTTGGCACCCTCATTGCCCCAATATGTCTCTGTCAAAAAAGAGAAAAGTGGACGCAGAGTGCAGAGTGTTCCAAGAAAAATGGTCATCCTCCTATTTATTCACGGAATTGAATGGGAAAGCTGAATGTTTGGTGTGTTCACAGCATGTTGCAGTGCTGAAAGAATGTAACCTTCGTCGCCACTATGTGAGTCTTCATGCGGACAAATATGGACAGCGGAGAAGAGAGAAGGTGAATGAACTGTGGGCGGGTCTGAAGAAACAGCAGTCTGTGTTTACTCACAGCCGAGACATCAGTGACGCTGCAGTGAAAGCTAGCTACCTCATTGCTAATGAAATCGCAGTGGCTTCAAAACCATTTAGTGAGGGTGAATTTGTAAAAACATGCATGATGAAGGCAGCGGAGATTGTGTGCCCTGAAAAGCACCAGGCTTTTGCAACTATCAGCCTGATAAGAAACACAGTTGCAGACAGGATTTCCGATCTTTCAGTGGATTTGGACAGCCAGTTGAAGCAAAAAGTAAAGTCATTTATTGCGTTTTCGGTTGCAATTGATGAAAGCACGGACATTACAGATGTTGCACAACTGGCCATTTTCATCCGCGGAGTTGATGACACATTGACCGTGTCGTGGTAAAAATATTTGACTAATAGATAATCATCTCAAAAATATCTCTCAAGACACCGGAGCTTGTGAATTCAAGAATTATACTTTATTGCAAAACAAAAGCCGAGTTTGCTCCATGGAACAACTGTCTCTCTCTGGCTTAGAGATCTCTTATATACACACAGATGAAAAAAACATGCGTACATTCCTAACTTTTTTTTTGTTCTGCCCCACCCTTCTTTTTCAACGTCCAGCTGTCACACAATGTCCACTCCAAAAGGTCATGAATGCTTTTTTCTATATGAAGCCTCTCATTCTATCATTCTATTGGCTGCGTGGCTTAGGCCCCTTCTTAAAAAAGAACTATGGTAATGCATACCATATGTCTATAACAAGCCCATGGGCCACAGTTTGAGAGCCCCTGCGACAGAGCACATACATTCATTTAAACATAATCATGTTTATTACTAATATTATTATTTTACCTTTGACCTCTCCCTACTTTTGCCTTAATGATACATAAATAATACCATATAATCCCCCCTATGGGACATTCCAACAATGTCCCAACAATACAAAGATTAATCACCCATATCACAAGTATTATAATAATCAAAATAATCAATATCCATATCTAATCAAGTAATTGCCAGATCAACATCACTAAGCATTAATATTAATAAGTTATTCAGATCAATCAGTCCACTTATAATTTATAATCATAATCAAATGAATTACCCAAAACAACTTTAGAATGACAATTCTTAATTAGTCACCTTTGTTCCATCATTCAAAGTAAAAACTCTCACCTTGGCACATTGACACTGCCCGAATGTATATTTATATTATAATAATTCTAGCATTAACTTCCTCATAACGAGAATTACAACAGATCAGTACCTCAATGCATTGTCCAAATTAGTATAAATGTAGTAGTGTATAATACCTCCTTAATCAACATACTACCTCAACTAACACTCCCTTCCTCTACCGGCACTCAATCTTCTGGCGTCTTCATTATGTTCTTCAGATAGCTTCATAGTTCATCTTGGATTACCCATAGCAATGTCCCAATTCCAATGTCACACCTGAACCGCCACACCTCCACCATCATTCTGTTTTGTCCATGTGCAAACCAGTATACCCAAACTAGGAAGAACGTTGCATTTGCATAGACCTCTTTCCTCACATTCTTGAAAGAAAAGGCACAAAAGAGAAGGCAATTGATTGCTTTGATTTGATGCTGGATTCAGGTCTCCTGGCAGCGGTGGTGTCAGACAGGAACGTCTTCAACGCCTTTGTTGTTCCTCTTCAGCCGAGTAGAGGATTTTTGGTTTTTATTGAGGTTTACACCGTTCTGGGCCAAATGATCTCTGCAATGCATTACGACACCATCCGTTGTAACCTCAGGAAAGGACAGATCATAACAATTCAGTTGAGTTAATTTCCAATCCAAAACATCCCTATTAACATTGTCTACATGACAAATCATTATGTTTCACATTCTCCCTTGAATTCTCCCAAATTATATAACCCAATTGTTTTATTGTAACATTCCTATATTTTTGATCATACTCTATTTGACATTACTCTGGTGTTTCCCTTTCCTTGTTCCTATTCTAACAATTGCTTACACTTCTCTCCTCATCCTGGTTGATCATAAAAATGTTTATATTTAGGATTTCCTAAATATTACAAACATTCTGCTGGCCAATATGGTCTTTCCGAGTTCCTTATATGACAAAAGTTGTAGTTGAATCATAACACAGTCCTAGTAACTGTGAATATTTTGAACTACTGTTAATTCTTTAAACGGAGATGTGGTGCATATTATACTATTTTCTTTATTTAATTGTAATATAATATATTGTACTCATCTATATCAATCATTGTTTAACGGCTCCTTCAATTCCCTTTCTTCTGTATTTGGTATAGCTCTAACATATACAGGGTTTAATGCACTTTCCCAAGGAATAACTACTCCAATAACACTTCCCCCTGGAAATCTAACACCAAATACTACATCAAATTGTTTATCTAAGCCTTGGACTGTTCTCCTTATGTCTATGATTCACCTGTCTCTTTCTTTCATTATCTTAAGGTCACACTACCCCATGTGACTTCCCCATACTCTTTGTGCTGGTTTCTCACACACCAAAAATATTTTAACCCTTGTATTTTAATAGTGATCCCTTCCTGTATTTTTAGTTATGGTTCCTGCCTGTGCAAGAATATACATTCTAATCCTGTCTATATCCCTTCTACGTCTTGTTCTTCTGCTCTTTATTATTATCAGTACTCCATTCCCCTTATTCTCAGGTAACTAGTCAAGTGTAGAGAAATCAATGATAAGGATATCTGGTGCGTCTTGGAGGTCTGGAATCTCTCAGTGGTCTGGAATCTCTCGGTGGTCTGGAATCTCTCGGTGGTCTGGAATCTCTCGGCGGTCTGGAAGGTCCTTAAAGTCTCTTAATCATCAGTTCCCTCACTCTGGTACAATGGTTAAGATGATACACGATACTCCCCTCTATCCGTACCATCGTTGGTATAACCTGGACAACGATGTGTATGGTCACTTCAGTTGTTAACCTTCCCCCGTCACTAGGGTCTCCGGATCAGCCAGAGTCCCTCTCAATCTATCGACATCGGTCTGTGAAAAGTGTCCTTCAATCAGCCTACCCATAGGGAAGCTCAGAGTTACTGCTGCAAAGACACAAGCACAGACACACACAAAAGACAACAATGCTACCCAATGGCTGAGGTTGGAACACTCCTATAGTGGGAAACATGAATCTAAGTATCTACTCCACCACTTTTACCATTATTAAGGTAGCCAACAACACCTGGTACAGGCCCCTCCACATAGGGTCTTTCCAGCTCTTTCTTCTGTAGTCTTTTGCCATCACATAGTCTCCAGGGCACAGAAAATACTCAGATTATCCTACTCAGTTGGGCAGAGTTATCTTCACCCATGAAAAGAAAATTTTAAGAACATTGTTAGGTTAGGTGAGACACAGTATGCTACTCATGTCCTCTCATCCGTCAAGAAAAGCCTTGAGATTATGAAGCACACCTGCTTCCAGCTTGTTGTAGTCCACTTATCTCATAGACAGACCACCTCTACACCATGCCTCCTATCACAAAAACAAAAATTATTTAACCTAACCCATAACACATTATTACTACTGCTCATATCCTTAATACACCTTGCATATTTCCCCACAAAACCATAATAAAATATTAAAACCTCTGTAATCCCATATTAAAACCTCTGTAATCCCAACTTCCCCCCTTGGACACATGCATCACATCGTGATTCATGTGTACAAAAAACAAAACAAAACAATATTGCCTATCAAACCTAAAATAATAACTAACCTTAAAATACATAACACTATTCAAGGAATACCTCTCCTTCAGGACTAACCCTCTCACTACATCCTTGTCCTGTTTCGACTAATTTATATATAGGATTTTTTCCAAATTATAAACTTCTTCACAATTATCCTTATTTTATCTAACCCCCTAATTCAGCATGCCTCTAGAATTCATAGTGCGGGTGATCAGGTCGCACTATAAAGCCAGGACAGATTTCAGAGGTCATTGAAATCATTCAATTAATTGTTTCATCCAATAGTATACTACTCCTAACAACCATCAAGAGTTTTCATAAATGTTGTAAGTCCTTAGTACAGCTCTTTTCAAAATAAATCACACATATTTACTTATCCCTCAGTAAATAAAACCCAAATTACATGTGTATGCCCCTTTAAGATATTTCACTTCCATCCCATAAAAAAAAACCAAATAGAAATACTAATCCTATACAACTAACATTTCATACTAAGTAGTTTGTTTGTGGTTATTTGAACACCATATAGTAAAACAATAAACAAACAAAAATGGCCAGAACTTATTTATTTTGGTAGCTCCCTATGACAACCTAAAAATAAAACTACTTAATTTTACTAACTAGTTCCACCCTAGCCTACCGACTTTTTTAACCTCCCAATAAAGTAATCCCCATGTTCCTGGAAGAGAAAGTATACATGTCGTTAACATATAATCAACAATCCAAAGATAGTAATTACACACAAAACATCATACATATATCCCCAGTCCTATCTCATCAACAATCATTGACCCCAGCATCGATTTAAAATTGTTTGATACGTCGTGTCCTACCTTACCCCTAACATAATATTATAGGAGACTCCCATCAACCCTTAAAAGAAACTCCCACTTAGAAGACACTAGATAATAACACATTTTATTATGTTAACTACACCTTCCACTATAAACCTATAACCCCATTTTAGTAATTTAAACGTCGCAAACTGTTGCATTGATGTTTTTTTTTATTTTTTTATTTTTTTATATAAACTTATTGTTTCATAATCCAAAACCCATAAAAAGATGTCTACTTAATCCAGCAAGCCAACAGCAACAACTACCTCCCTAGGTTCAACGTACTATAAACACATTATCGTTATCTGAAGTAATAAAACATCAAAACTCACTGCTGTTTGAACAAACTATATAATGTCATAATAAAATGATCAATTTTCAAATATCGTTCCTTATTCAACTATCGAGACATGTTCGTCATTAGTTAATCGTCTCCACAAAGCAATACTACCTAATAACATATTCTCATTCTCCTAAGTAGAAATAATTACTTCTATTAAACAATCCCATTCAACATCAAGTCAACCTGTCTCATCACCCAATTAACTTATTTTTTAAACCCTCTACAATATCTATCATACTCTACCGCTAATTTCCCTCATAATGGTACCTCAACAGATGACAAATTATTTTATATTTATAGTAAAAACCAATAAAACATCCAATTCACCAATATGCAATTTTAATTACTATGTTATCCTACCCAACATGGATTGGTAGGACAACATCTTTCCTATAATGTTATCAATGAAACCAGTAATTCACATCAATAACATCAATGTAAAAGATTTGCTTTCTGTCCCCTACTGGATTCGAACCAGGGACCCTCTGCACACATTGACAACATTCACCACCGAAGCACTGTTACCCGTCGCTCCACCAGTGCCACACAAAGCATCTACTTCCAGTTCATAGAGCAAGTGACGTCACCCAACGAAAACCGCACTAGCTCTCACCGCTAACTAGCTAGCAATTTCCTGCCGATAATAATAATAATAATAATATGCCATTTAGCAGACGCTTTTATCCAAAGCGACTTACAGTCATAATATTCAATCTCCTATGACTTCCTACAAAATACGCGATCCTTGTACACTTAACGTAACCCATAATATCCCTTATAGCGCTCTCACGTTTCACCAAGCCCCAATGTTTAACACCCACAGACAAAAAATGGAAATTCTTCCATTTTTCCTAGCAGACCCAATAAAACACACTTTCAAACAGCGTTCTGCATTTACCTCTATCATAGGATTTAAAAACGTACTTAACAACATTAACCATCCTAAATTGCCGTAGTAACGTCATGTTTGGTTCAGTTAATCTATTACCATATAAGACATTCACTTCTCCATGCGTCGTAAACTATATCCTATTTCTCCTGTAATCAACTAAAATCATAGCCACGCAATTAAACCATCACCCCGCCATTACAGAATGAATTAACTATCCTTTCTAAGTAAGCTACAAGTAACACCAAACACTTGCTGTAGTTTACCATCATATATTGAAATCATCCATTTATAACAATCCAATTTATCTATAGACATATTCCACCATTGTCACTCGTTTAATCTAGCAAAACCTTATTCAATGACTACCACGTACTCTCCTCTCCGTTAACATTCTAGCAGATGCTCTTATTCCAAACGACATTATTATACTTATACTAGCCCCCCTTAGGAATCGAACACCCAACCCTGTCGTTGCAGGCACTGCGCTCTACCAACTGAGCTACAGAGGACCACAGATGAGCGTATAGTGCCTTTTTCTGATAATGTTATAATTGTAGCCTATTGCATTACTTTAGTTTAAAATATAAGTTTGTTTATTCAACAAATCTAGAACCCACTATTAATTGATGCAATTCACTCAGCATATAATAGCCAAAGCTCCTTGCATTCCCTAGTTCACGTAACGAAAATACGTTATCATTCTACAATTCACCAAATATTCGCATACATTACTGGTGTCACGCAAACCATAGAATAAAGTAATAACAATTAGAATTTTGTCAAATAAATGTTTTCCATCCAACTATTCAAACTTGCTTTAAATAACTATTTCAGCTCGATACAGTCAAGCAAGTATGACTCTCTTTTAACCGGAAACTAATTCATGGCATTAGTAAAGTCTATTCACATCCCAACAACAACTAATAATATATGTATATTCATAATATTAAAATACCTTACTTTCATTTCAGTCTACCTAAACAATTCAAATTATGGCCAAATCTCTTATCCAAATTGCCAGTCCGCTATTCAAATGTAACTGTCCTTTCTGATTTAGACTATAGACACTCCTCCTTTCCCGTTGAATAAGTGAGTCCTTCAGTCTGAAAAGACGCAGGCTACTAGATCGTCCAATCTTATCCTGACTGTTCCTTCAATCTAAACAACCCACAACTATAGCTAAACTATACTTAGAAAACCTAGACTCTGTTCAGCGATGCAGAATCTATGCTTTATTGAAATGACAAGTTAATCCTCCTTTATTCCAATGATAATGGTCAGTAGTTTTAGTATCTGGCACATACCACACTTTATCAGAAAATAGCTTTGAAGGACACAGATCTCACACGCTCAACGTAATCAACTTAGCAGTCAACAAGTCAAACCCCACATTCATTGATATGGAAACAGATCTAACGACCTAACCAAATGAATTATATATCTGCTTCTGAAATAATAGATAGTTTATTATAATACTTAATTCTACCACATGTCCTATGTACTCTCTCCCATTTCCACGTACGTCTACGTGTTTGGGCAAGTCAACACCTATAATCCCTCGTATTAAATCACACTCACATAAAATTCATTATATTCCAATATATTCATATCTACCAAACCATTCATGTTTCTAATTATTCTTTATTGCCACAAATCAGTTAATCACCATCTAGTCTCAGCGGAACAAACAACAAATTACCCAAATCCTTTCCCTCAGTCATAGAATCCTCCTAGAATCATATATGCTGGTCACTATTCCCTGATCTTACAAAATTCTATGACAGGCATTGTTGTACGAAACTCCAAGATATAATTTACAAGAAAAGCTTATTATTTCAATTTATATATAATTATCAAACACACCTCTATATCTCATCATTCAAACTTCAGAGTGCGACTAATTTACATCATTATACCACTCTTATTCCATATTTATACAATGTTGTTCTTAAACGGCCTTAATTACTATTTGTATAACCTACAGGAATATTTTAATCTATCAAAATTTGGAATGTTAACCCTATCCTATTTATTATTTTACTGTAGTCAATTTATCATAATACTGCATCACCTCTAAAGTTTCTAAATATAATGTCAGAAACATACCCTAACAGATTTATCAAAATACAATGCATAGACGTCATATGACCACACCGGTACACGTGACCTGTTCCTCCAACAGGATTTATTCTACCCCTCCTGGTAACGTGAATTTTCTACACTCAGTTGGTCAATGAATATCCACGCACCATTTATTCTTCTCTTTCCTAATGTGAGATTGGGCACACCCTTTCTCCATCAGACAGAAGCTTCAAAAAACCTCAAATATATTTCCTTTCCTTACAGAAAGGCTATTTACTTGCAGGAGTTCTTATTATTCTCACTCACACAGATGAGCAGCCACTTGTGCCCAAATGAATCAGACAGTTGAATGACTCACAGCCGCCCAAGCAACCCATTCCCCATGTGAGATGAGCAGACCTACTCTATATAATACTTTATAAAATGTTTGAAGCCCTTGTAGCTATTTAACCCGTTCACCTACTCAGGATGACCGGTGTTACTCCAATTTATGGTGTCACCTACGCCGGATGACCTAACTTTTTTACCTGATCGACCCTACCTAATTTTGGCATCACCACAACACAGGATGATGCCCTACCTGCCCGTTCAGACCTCTGGAATTTTAGCTCTCCAAAGCGGTATCCACAGGATTTATATTTATTTAGCCCAGGTGTTACACTTTCTCTACACACCTGGACTTCTACTACGCATTCCTAAGCGACCTGTAAATTCTGCACTATTTTTTCTGTTACACTTTCTCAACACAGAAAAAGGAGCGGTATTACACAGGATTTCTGCCTACCTAAGCAGTCCTCAAGACGATTCACTTCCACAACACGTCTAGAGCGGTATCTGTAGGTCCCAAATTTAGCTAGCCACCTGCCCGTGTCGAAATGACCCAGACAGAGCGATCAGCAAGATGAATCAAATGAATCAAATGAATCAAATGAATCAAATGAATCAAATGAATCAAATGAATCAAATGAATCGAACAGACGGTTCAGACAAACGACAGCGACATGTATTCTTAAATTCAAAAGCTCCCAGTGTCTAATTTTCTGGTTCTTATATTTGGAGAGACCTACTAGGTATTTCTGCAGATGTTGCCGAGCCCCGGATCGAACCACACAAACGTTATACTATATAAGCAAGAACTTGGCTTACCTCTTAAAAGCGGCCGCTTTTGTTTGTATGGTCCGTCCAAGCCGTTTCACAACTGCAGATGTACACCGTCTTTGATCCCTATTTTTCAACTCCTGGCTAAGCTCGCCAATTATGTCGTGGTAAAAATATTTGACTAATAGATAATCAACTCAAAAATATCTCTCAAGACACCGGAGCTTGTGAATTCAAGAATTAGACTTTATTGCAAAACAAAAGCTGAGTTTTCTCCATGGAACAACTGTCTCTCTCTGGCTTAGAGATCTCTTATATACACACAGATGAAAAAAACATGCGTACATTCCTAACTTTTTTTTAGTTCTGCCCCACCCTTCTTTTTCAACGTCCAGCTGTCACACAATGTCCACTCCAAAAGGTCATGAATGCTTTTTTCTATATGAAGCCTCTCATTCTATCATTCTATTGGCTGCGTGGCTTAGGCCCCTTCTTAAAAAAAAACTACGGTAATGCATACCATATGTCTATAACAAGCCCATGGGCCACAGTTTGAGAGCCCCTGCGACAGAGCACATACATTCATTTAAACATAATCATGTTTATTACTAATATTATTATTTTACCTTTGACCTCTCCCTACTTTTGCCTTAATGATACATAAATAATACCATAACCGTCACCGAGGAGTTCGTGGAGTTGGTGCCGATGACAGATACAGCGACAGCAGCTGATATTTTCACCGCACTCGTCGGCGCGCTGGACAGGGTCGGAGTGGACTGGTCCCGCGCTGTCAGCCTGGCTAGAGATGGTGCGCCCTCAATGATCGGGTAAAAAGCAGGCGTTGTGGCAAAGTTCAGAGAGAAAGTGCAATCTGCAAATGGAGGACGTGATTTTTGGACTTTCACTATATTTTGCACCAGGAGGCTTTGTGTTGCAAGTCAATAAAGATGGATAACGTCATGAAGGTGGTCATCCAAACTGTTAATTTCATCCGATCCAGAAGCCTGAATCACCGTCAGTTTGACAGCCTTCTCAGAGAGAAAGACCACATTTATGGCCTGCCATACCACACTGAGGTAAGATGTTAAGCCGAGGTGCTGTGCTGAGGCGTTTCTTTGATTTACGAGAAGAAATTGAACAGTTCATGGAAGAAAAGGGCAAACCAGTGTTAGAATTTCATTCCGCAGAATGGATGCAGGACCTTGCATTTATGGTGGATGTTACAGAGCACCTGAATAACTTGAACAAACAGCTGCAAGGGCGCAAACAAAGTTGTCACGCAGTATTATAACAGCATACGTTCTTTCAAGTTGAAGCTGTCATTGTGGGAGACGCAACTCACCGGTGGTGATGCAGCTCACTTCCCCTGTCTGAAAAATGTGTGCGCGACCCAACATGTGGCAGACATGAAGCGGTTCAAAGATAAAATAACGGGACTGTTACGGGAGTTTGAGCAACGCTTACATATTTTTGGTGAACTGGAGAAAGACTTTCACCGTGAATCCCTCTGATCTGCCCATCAGCATCCAACTTGAAATAATAGACTTGCAGTGTGACTCGGATTTGAAGGGCAAATTTGCCGCAGCTGGCTTGGACACATTTTATTAGAATCTCTTGACAGGTTATCCCAACTTGACAGCCCTCGCTGCAAAACTGTTGTGCATGTTTGGAACCACTTATCTTTGTTAGCAAGTTTTCTCTGTAGTGAGCATAAATAAAACAAAGCTGCGCTCAAGGCTCATGCACAAGCACTTGAATCACATCCTGAAGTTGGCTGCCACTCAGGATGTGACGCCTGATATTGATGCGCTGGTGAAAGCTAAAAGATGCCAGGTATCAGAAGTCAAATAAACTATGCAACCCCACTTAAAGTGCTGCATGAGACAACCTGATATAGTTCTGTGATCTGTGATATACTTCTGTGAATCACTGAGGCATTGTGTGTGTGTGTGTTCTTTGTCCTCAGAATTTTCAAATAACTTGAGGTGTTTTATGATTAATAGTGATGTTGTGCTTTTGGACACACTGTCCTCAGGCTCCAGCTTTATGTTTATATGTTTTTATGTTGATGTGCTATTGTTTTTAATTCATTTAATTTTATTTGTATATTTAACCTATTCTTGACTCTGTGGTTCTTGCACTTGTTTGGGGAACAGGATTTCATTATTTTTATCTACATTTATGCCTGAGAAATGACACCCTGACATAGTTCTGTGATCTGTGAAACAGTTCTGTGAATCACTGAGGCATTGTGTGTTTGTGTGTTCTTTTTCTTTAGAATTTTCAAATAAACTTGAGGTGTTTTATGATTAATAGTGATGTTGTGCTTGTACTATTTTGGACATACTGTCCTCAGGCTCCAGCTTTATGTTTTATGTTGATCGTATTAAAACAAAGAAAACAATCTGAAGTTGTTGTTTTTAAGTTATATATACCATGATTTTACTGGTCCGGCCCACTTTAGATTTTCCTCCATGTGGCCCCTGAGCTAAAATTAGTTTGACACCCCTGCCCTACACCCAAACGAGGGCACTATGTTCATCCACCTCTGGCCTGCTAGCCCCCCTACCTCTACGGAAGCACAGTTCCCGCTCAGCCCAGTCAAAGCTATTCGCTGCTCTGGCACCCCAATGGTGGAACAAGCTCCCCCACGATGCCAGGACAGCGGAGTCACTGACCACCTTCCGGAGACACTTGAAACCCTACCTCTTTAAGGAATACCTGGAATAGTATAAAGTAATCCTTCTTCCCCCACCCCCAATTTTTAAAAAGGTGGTTGTCCCACTAGCTATCATAAGTTGAATGCACCAATTTGTAAGTCGCTCTGGATAAGAGCGTCTGCTAAATTATGTAAATGTAAATGTCTTTGTAGACAGAAGGCGCTGCTAAGATACACAATAGTAGATCTTTGTAGACAGAAGGTGCTGCTAAGATACACAATAGTAGGTCTTTGTAGACAGAAGGCGCTGCTAAGATACACAATAGTAGGTCTTTGTAGACAGAAGGTGCTGCTAAGATACACAATAGTAGGTCTTTGTAGACAGAAGGCGCTGCTAAGATACACAATAGTAGGTCTTTGTGGACAGAAGGTGCTCTTTGGTAAAATAGGTAAATTGGTCATTATAAAGAAAGGAGGACCAAGGCACTCTTCATGTAATTAATTAAAAAGCCTTTATTTTTATGGTATGTTCACTGGAAACAAAGTTGAAAAACTCTGACGCTTTCGGCTGATGGCCGTTTTTTGAACTTTGTTTCCATTGACCATTCATATCTTTGTACTCCCTGATGAAGGCCATGCAGCCGAAACGTGTCAGAGTTTTAAAACTTTGTTTCCATTCTTTTTGACAACAGATTAGATTGTTGTCATACTTAACCCCTTCATACTACCTAGCCTACTACAAACCACTATACTATATGATACATTTCACTGGTGAGCAACCAAATAAAGCAAGACACCTGGATGAGAAGAAGCTTAAAATAATTGTAAATGGTTATATTTAACAGGGTGGAAAATGATTGTAATTAATGCGTACAGTATTGTCATTGGAATATGGATGTAAAGTGAATGCATATTGCCATTATAACTGCATGTATAGTGAATGTATATTGCCAGAATGATTGTGCATTGTGCACTGTTTTACAGTAGAAATACTTTTCTTGTGTTACATTTGCACTCTGCCCCCTAATATGCTACAGTAGAGTAGATTGTCTCGTCAACAAGATTAATGGTGTTAGTGTACTGTAATGTTCAGGAGGAAAGGCCACACCTGAAACAATTGACATCTCCTCCCCTCTCAACAATCAAACAATTTACATCTCCTCCCCTCTCAACAATCAAACAATTTACATCTCCTCCCCTCTCAACAATCAAACAATTTACATCTCCTCCCCTCTCAACAATTAAACAATTTACATCTCCTCCCCTCTCAACAATCAAAGAGCTTACAACTCCTCCCCTCTCAACAATCAAAGAGCTTACAACTCCTCCCCTCTCAACAATCAAAGAGCTTACAACTCCTCCCCTCTCAACAATCAAACAACTTACAATTCCTTCCCTCTCAACAATCAAACACAATACAACTCCTCCCCTCCCACTAATCAAACAACTTACAACTCCTCCCCTCCCACTAATCAAACAACGTACAACTCCTCCCCTCCCGCTAATCAAACAACTTACAACTCCTCCCCTCCCGCTAATCAAACAGCTTACAACTCCTCCCCTCTCAACAATCAAACAACTTACAACTCCTCCCCTCCCGCTAATCAAACAACTTACAACTCCTCCCCTCCTGCTAATCAAACAACGTACAACTCCTCCCCTCCCACTAATCAAACAACTTACAACTCCTCCCCTCCCACTAATCAAACAACTTACAACTCCTCCCCTCCCGCTAATCAAACAGCTTACAACTCCTCCCCTCTCAACAATCAAACAACTTACAACTCCTCCCCTCCCACTAATCAAACAACTTACAACTCCTCCCCTCCCACTAATCAAACAACGTACAACTCCTCCCCTCCCGCTAATCAAACAACTTACAACTCCTCCCCTCCCGCTAATCAAACAACTTACAACTCCTCCCCTCCCGCTAATCAAACAACTTACAACTCCTCCCCTCCTGCTAATCAAACAACGTACAACTCCTCCCCTCCCGCTAATCAAACAATTTACAACTCCTCCCCTCCCACTAATCAAACAGCTTACAACTCCTCCCCTCTCAACAATCAAACAATTTACAACTCCTCCCCTCCCGCTAATCAAACAACTTACAACTCCTCCCCTCCCGCTAATCAAACAACTTACAACTCCTCCCCTCCCGCGAATCAAACAACTTACAACTACTCACCACGCCAATCAATGGCTGCAAATACAGGCAGGTTGGAACAACTTCAAAATGTGAGGTTTGAGAAACATGGATGAATGTCTAATTCTGACATGAGACTGTGAGCGCTTGTATTGCATATACGCTCCCAAAATCCAGTTTCTGTTATTGTAATCTATTGTTGTATTTCTCATCACTCCCTTCTCCTCTGCTCTTCTCTCTGTTTTTCCAGGATCCATAAGGGGGATAAACTCTGCCTGAGAATCAGAGACCACCAGGACTCTAACACTCTTCATCTCCCCCTCCCGATCCTGCGGCATTGTTGAATACTCGTTTTAGAAAGGCATTCTAGAGTGTGCATTAATTACATACATGACAGTTGGAAAGAAATAGGACCCCCTCTGAAGTATTTCCAACGATAGGCACTTAGTCACCGTTCTAAAGTAACAGTGGTAGGCTATAAGTCCATTATTTCCAAGATAATATACAGAGCATCTGCGTTTATCCTTCCCTTACGTATACCCTACAGCCAAAGCTGATTCAAGTAGGCATTCATATACACTACCAGTCAAAAGTTTGGACAAACCTACTCATTCAAGGGTTTTTCTTTATTTAGACTATTTTATACATTGTAGAATAACAGTGAAGACATCAAAACAATGAAATTACACATATGGAATCACGTAGTAACCCAAAAAGTGTTAAACAAATCTAAATATATGTTATATTTGAGATTCTTCAAATAGCCACCCTTTGCCTTGATGACAGCTTTGCACACTCTTGGCATTCTCTCAACCAGCTTCATGAGGTAGTCACCTGGAATGTATATTGAAGATAGCCCTATTTGGTAAAAGACCAAGTCCATATTATGGCAAGAACAGCTCAAATAAGCAAAGAGAAACGACAGCCAATCATTACTTTAAGACAAGAAGGTCAGTCAATACGAAACATTTCAAGAACTTGAAAGTTTCTTCAAGTGCAGTCGCAAAAACCATCAAGCGTTATGATGAAACTGGCTCTCATGAGGTCCGCCACAGGAAAGGAAGACCCAGAGTTACCTCTGCTGCAGAGGATAAGTTCATTAGAGTTACCAGCCTCAGAAATTGCAGCCCAAATAAATGCTTCACAGTGTTCAAGTCACAGACATCTCAACATCAACTGTTCAGAGGGGACTGTGTGAATCAGGCCATGGTCGAATTGCTGCAAAGAAACCACTACTACAGGACACCAATAAGAAGAAGAGACCTGCCTGGGCCAAGAAACACGAGCAATGGACATTAGACCGGTGAAAATGTGTCCTTTGGTCTGGAGTCCAAATTGGAGATTTTTGGTTCCAACCGCCGTGGCTTTGTGAGATGCGGTGTGAGTGATGTGTATTCCCACCGTAAAGCATGAAGGAGGAGGTGTTATGGTGTGGGGGTACTTTGCTGGTGACACTGTCTGTGATTTATTTAGAATTCAAGGCACACTTAACCAGCATGGGTACCACAACAGTCTGCAGCGATAAGCCATCCCATCTGGTTTGGGCTTAGTGGGACTATCATTTGTTTTTCAACAGGACAATGACCCAACACACCTCCAGGCTGTGTAAGGGCTATTCGACCAAGAAGGAGAGTGATGGAGTGCTGCATCAGATGACCTGTCCTCCACAATCCCCCAACCTCAACCCAATTGAGATGGTTTGGGATGAGTCGGACCGCAGAGTGAAGGAAAAGCAGCCAACAAGTGCTCAGCATATGTGGGAACTCCTTCAAAACTGTTGGAAAAGCATTCCAGGTGAAGCTGGTTGATTGAATGCCAAGAGATTGCAAAGCTGTCATCAAGGCAAAGGGTAGCTATTTGAAGAATCTCAAATCTCCAATATATTTTGATTAGTTTAACACTTTTTTGGTTACTACATGATTTCATATGTGTTATTTCATAGTTTTGATATCTTCACTATTATTCTACAATGTAGAAAATAGTAAAAATATCTCTGCTACAAAAATGTGTGCATTTCCACTGGCCATGGCCTCAGGGGACCTGCTCTGGCTTGGGGGCAAGACCGCTGGAGCTTTTCGGGCAACATTTACATAACAATGGTTAACTGTGACATGGGTTTACGCCTTTGATGGTTAACACCTTCTCACAAAGCAACTGTTTTGATGATGCAGAGGGTTGTTGATTATGCTCAACACAAGTCCTCAGTGTCAGCTGCAGATATGGAAACACAACTTCCCTTGTATAACATCAGGATGTATACACTAGTGGAACACTGGTGTTACAGTAAAACAGGAGCATTTAAAAAAAACACCTAGACCTAGCTAAAGGACCAAGCCTACAACATGACTAATGTGGTCGTGAAAATATTTTTGCTCTTTTGCCTATTGAATTCAACTCTGAAAAATAAATGTATTCGAGTTGTACTTCATGCTAGGCTAGTGATATTGCAATATTTCATATCAAATGTAGGCCTCAAATGTATCCTGGTTCGAATCCAGGCTCTGTCGTAGCCGGCCGCGACTGGGAGACCCATGGGGCGGCGCACAATTGGCCCAGGGTAGGGGAGGGAATGGCCGGCAGGGATGTTGGTAGAGCATGGTGTTTGCAACGCTAGGGTTGTGGGTTCGATTCCCATGGGGGGCCAGTATGAAAAAAGAATGTATGCACTATCTGTAAGTCGCTCTGGATAAGATGCTAAATGACTAAAATGTAGGCCTATACAATATTTATTGTTAAATGTAGGCCTATGTAATATTAAATGTAGGCCTGTACAATATTGCATATTAAATGTAGGTCTGTTAAAAATTTCATTTTAAATGTAGGCCTATTCAATATTTCATTTTTTTAAATTTTTTTATTTAACCTTCATTTAACCAGGTAAGCCAGTTGAGAACAAGTTCTCATTTACAACTGTGACCTGGCCAAGATAAAGCAAAGCAGTGCGATAAACACAACAACAGAGTTACATATGGGGTAAAACAAAACATAAAGTCAAAAATACCACATAAAATATATATAGAGTGTGTGCAAATGTAGCAAGTTATGGCGGTTAGGCAATAAATAGGCTATAGTGCAAAATAATTACAATAGTATTAACACTGGAATGATAGACGTGCAAGAGATGATGTGCAAATAGAGATACTGGGGTGCAAATGAGCAAAATAAATAACAATATGGGGATGAGGCAGTTGAGTGGGCTAATTTCAGAAGGGCTGTGTACAGGTGCAGTGATCGGTAATGTCACAGTTCCCTCAGCCAGAACCCAGAAGCAGACCAGGACAAGGAGAGTTGAACGAAAGTGAGGGTTTATTCGGATAACAACAAAAGGTGCAGAGTAATCCAGGGACCGAGCGGGCGGCGTGGATGAGTAGTTGGGGGTGCAGCACTAGGTCCAGTGATGGCTCGGCAGCCGCCGACCATCAGGCAGAGGTGGGGTGAAGGTTCCGGACGTGTGACTGCAGGTGGAACAAAAACGGAGGTAAGGACACAAAAACTCAACAAAGTACAAAACAACAAACTCACGCAAGATACTCTGAACTGATACACAGTACACCTACTGTTCATGGCTAACGATCCGGCAGGAACTGGATGTTGGGCCAGAGCCTAAGAAAGGTGCTGATTAGGCCCAGGTGTGCAGATTGCTAATGGGAAGCAGGTGCGGAAACCAGAGCGCTCCCCGGAGCGTTCCCGAACCCTCGGGAAACTGGAGATTACGACCAGGACCCGACTCAGACAGCCGGGATCGTTACAGTACCCCCCCTCCGACGAACGCCACCGGGCGGACTCCCCGGAGCGCCAGGATGGAGGCGGTAAAAGTCCCTGATGAGATCCGCATCTAGGACCTGTCGCCGCGGAATCCAACTCCTCTCCTCAGGACCATACCCCTCCCAGTCCACGAGATACTGGAAACCCCGGCCCCGCCGTCTGGAATCCATAATGCGACGCACCGTGTAGGCAGGACCACCTCCGATCATCCGAGGAGGAGGAGGAGGAGGCGGAGGAGGCAACAGAGGACTGAGGAAGACAGGCTTGAGGCAGGAGACATGAAAGGTGGGATGGACTCTGAGCGTCCCTCGGTAGTTTGAGTCGCACTGCCACTGGATTGATCACCTTCTCCACCACAAACGGACCAATAAACTTCGGTAACAACTTCCTAGACTCAGTCCGTAACGGAAGATCCCGTGTGGCCAACCAAACCCTATCTCCGATGGTATAGGTGGGAGCGGGGGTCCGGCGACGATTCGCCTGGAGCTGATACCGGTCCGAACCCTCTAAGGAGTGCCTTTCTGGCCCGATGCCAGGTCCGGTGGCAACGACGAATATGGGCCTGAACAGAAGGCACAGAGAGCTCCTTCTCCTGAGAAGGGAACAGGGGAGGTTGGTAGCCATACAGGCACTGGAAGGGAGACATCCCAGTGGCAGATGTAGGGAGAGTATTGTGGGCATACTCAACCCAAGGCAACTGAGAGGCCCAGGAGGTGGGGTTGGAAGAGACCAGACAGCGTAGCGTGGATTCCATCTTCTGGTTGGCTCTCTCCGCCTGACCATTGGATTGGGGGTGAAAACCAGATGTGAGACTGACTGTAGCTCCAATGGCCAAACAGAAGGACTTCCAGACAGCAGAGGTAAACTGAGGGCCACGGTCGGGAAACGATATCACTGGGCAAACCGTGGACCCTGAAAACCTCCCTGACCAGGATCTCGGACGTCTCCGAGGCAGAGGGAAGCTTGGCAATAGGCACAAAGTGGGCGAACTTGCTGAACCTGTCCACGATAGTCAGAACGACCGTGTTCCCCTCAGAAGCGGGCAACCCCGTGACGAAGTCCAGGGCCAGATGCGACCATGGACGCCGGGGAATAGGAAGGGGGTGAAGTAGTCCAGAGCTGGGCCGATTGGTACTCTTATTCTGCGCACACACTGGACAGGCAGCAACAAAACCCCGAGTATCCTCGGCCATGGCAGGCCACCAAAAACGTCTGCGAAGAAACGCCATCGTCCGAGCCACGCCAGGATGACAAGCCATCTTGCTGGCGTGGGACCATTTGAGGACAGCAGGACGAACCGACTCAGGCACAAACAACCGACCGGGTGGACCGTTACCGGGACCGGGCTGAGTCCGAAGGGCCGCCAGCACCTCCTCCTCAATCTTCCACATCACTGCTCCCACGACGCAGTTCCGGGGGAGAATAGTCTCGGTCTTGGACCCACTCTCCTCCGTCTTGGAGAACATCCGGGACAAGGCGTCCGCCTTGCCGTTCTTAGATCCAGGTCGGAACGTCAGGGCAAACTTGAATCGTCCGAAAACAACGCCCACCTGGCCTGACGGGAGTTGAGACGTTTAGCCGATTGCACGTAAGCAAGATTCTTGTGGTCAGTCCAGACAATAAACGGTTGCTCCGCCCTCCAACCAGTGGCGCCACTCCTCCAAGGCAAGTTTCACCGCGAGAAGCTCCCGGTTACCCACATCGTAATTCCTCTCTGCAGGCGAAAGGCGACGAGAGTAGTAGGCGCAGGGATGGAGTTTACTGTCCGTGGAGCATCGCTGCGACAGGATGGCGCCAACTCCCACATCAGACGCGTCCACTTCAACGACGAACTGACGGGCCGTGTCCGGTTGAGAGAGAATCGGTGCGTTGGTGAATCGCCTCTTCAAATCCAGAAACGCTCGATCCGCCTCCGGATTCCACTTGAAGGTCCTGATACTGGAAGTCAAGGCAGTTAATGGAGCGGCCACACGGCTGTAATCCCGGATGAATCTGCGGTAGAAATTCGCAAACCCCAAAAATCTCTGGAGTTGCAATCTCGCATCGGGCTGGGCCCATTCCAGAACCGCTCTAACCTTCTCCTGATCCATCCTAATCTCACCCCTGGAGATGATGTACCCGAGAAAGGATGTAGTGTGGGCGTGAAACTCGCACTTCTCGGCCTTCACGAACAGGCGATTCTCCAACAATCGCTGCAGAACCTGCCGGACATGCTGGACGTGGTCGGAAGGTTCCTTCGAGAAGATCAGAATGTCATCCAGGTAAACAAACACGAAGAGACCGATCATATCTCTCAGGACGTCGTTCACCATACTCTGGAATACCGCTGGAGCATTGGTCAGTCCAAACGGCATCACCTGATACTCGAAGTGACCCATCGGTGTATTGAAACCCGTCAACCACTCGTCCCCCTCTCTGATCCGGACCAGGTGATACGCATTGCGTAGGTCTAGCTTGGTGAACACCGTAGCACCCTGTAAGGAGTCGAAGGCAGAACTCATCAAGGGCAGGGGATACTTGTTCTTGACCGTGATGTCATTCAACCCCCGATAATCAATACACGGTCGAAGAGAGCCATCCTTCTTTCCCACAAAGAAGAATCCTGCCCCCAGGGGTGATGACGAGGGACGAACGAGACCAGCAGCTAGGGACTCCTTGATGTAGGTCTCCAACGCCTCACGTTCAGGTCGGGAGATACTGTATAACCTTCCCTTGGGGTAGACAGCTCCAGGAACCAGGTTGATGGCACAATCATATGGTCGGTGGGGAGGGAGTGACAGAGCCTTCTGCTTACTGAAAACTTCCCCCAAATCGTGATATGTCTCGGGAACCAGGGACAAATCTGGAGGTTTAGCCTCAATCACCTGACTGGGAACCGAATGGGGGCAGGCAGTCTTGAGACAGTTAGCATGACAATCCAGGCTCCAACTCGTTACCTTGCCCGTCACCCAATCGAACGTGGGATTGTGTTCCTTCAGCCAGGGGTAACCAAGGACCAGAGGAACATGGGAAGACGGCAGAATGAAAAATGAAATCATCTCAGAATGATTCCCTGACAACCGCATCTTAACCGGTTCAGTCCTCATCGTGATACGTGCCAGACTACTGCCGTTCAGAGTGGTCGCTTCAATGGCTTCCCGGCAATTGCTCCTTGGAAAGCCCCAGCTGTTCCACCAACTCGGCATCAAGAAAGCTTCCATCGGCACCTGAATCGATAAAAGCGTTAAGCGCTAAGCTCTGATTCCTGTTCACAAGGGTAGCCGGGAAGCGGGGTCTGACAGAGGTACTGAGAGGTTGAAACTGGCTCGCTAAAAGTCCTCCCAACTTTAGCGAGCCGGGCAGTTTGACGACCGCCGGGAGCAAGTGGAGATGTAATGTCCCGAGCGACCACAGTAGAGGCAGCAGTTGGTCCTACGTCTATGTTGACGCTCCTCCTTGGTTAACCCGTGCCGCCCCACTTGCATGGGTTCAGAATCGGGAGTGAGGTCCTCTCCACTAATCCTTTGTGGTGGAGAATGATCGACGTGTTCTGGTCCACCACCCGACCCGACTGGGAACTGAGAAGCTGATCGATTGGACGGACCCCATTGCTTCTCCCTCCTTCGCTCTCGGACTCGATTATCCACCCGAATAGACAAGGCTACCAAGCTGTCCAGGTCACTAGGCTCCGGATAGGAGATCAACTCATCCTTGAGCTGCTCCGACAGACCCTGGTAAAAGGCCGCTTGCAAAGACTCCTCGTTCCACCCACTCTCCACAGCCAACGTCTTGAACTCGATCACGAAGTCGGCCACGCTGCGAGTTCCTTGGTGAAGAGAAAACAGGCGCCTAGCTGCGTCCCTCCCTCGGACGGAATGGTCGAAGAGCTTCCTCATCTCGGCCGTGAACCCCTGGTATGAAGCCATGCAGGGATCCTGTCGTTCCCAAACGGCTGAAGCCCACTCCAGCGCTCGACCACGCAGCAACTCAATCACAAAGGCTATCCTAGCCTTGTCTGTGGCATAAGAGTAGAGCTGTAGATCGAACACTAATCCACACTGCATAAGGAAGGAACGGCATCCTCCCAGCTCCCCCTCATATTTATCCGGCGTCGGAACCTTGGGCTCACGGAGGGACACAACTTCAGGAGCGGCAGGCGAGATGGGTGAAACCGGTAGTGGATCCTCCACCGGACACTGGCGTTGGTTCTGGACCTCCATCAGGCCGGTAGAAAGGTTCCGAACTGACAACGCGATCTCCTGTAGTACCGTGCTATGATGGCCCAACATCTTCTCCTGCTGGGTAATGGCATGGCGAACTGAGTCCAGGTCCGCTGGGTTCATAATTGGCCGGATCGTTCTGTCACAGTTCCCTCAGCCAGAACCCAGAAGCAGACCAGGACAAGGAGAGTTGAACGAAAGTGAGGGTTTATTCGGATAACAACAAAAGGTGCAGAGTAATCCAGGGACCGAGCGGGCGGCGTGGATGAGTAGTTGGGGGTGCAGCACTAGGTCCAGTGATGGCTCGGCAGCCGCCGACCATCAGGCAGAGGTGGGGTGAAGGTTCCGGACGTGTGACTGCAGGTGGAACAAAAACGGAGGTAAGGACACAAAAACTCAACAAAGTACAAAACAACAAACTCACGCAAGATACTCTGAACTGATACACAGTACACCTACTGTTCATGGCTAACGATCCGGCAGGAACTGGATGTTGGGCCAGAGCCTAAGAAAGGTGCTGATTAGGCCCAGGTGTGCAGATTGCTAATGGGAAGCAGGTGCGGAAACCAGAGCGCTCCCCGGAGCGTTCCCGAACCCTCGGGAAACTGGAGATTACGACCAGGACCCGACTCAGACAGCCGGGATCGTTACAGGTAAGGTGCTCTGACAACTGATGCTTCAAGTTAGTGAGGGAGATAAGAGTCTCCAGCTTCAGAGATTTTTGCAGTTCGTTCCAGTCATTGGCAGCAGAGAACTGGAAGGAATGGCGGCCAAAGGAGGTGTTGGCTTTGGGGATGACCAGTGAGATATACCTGCTGGAGCGCATACTACGGGTGGGTGTTGCTATGGTGACCAATGAGCTAAGATAAGGCAGAGATTTTCCTAGCAGTGATTTATAGATGGCCTGGAGCCAGTGGGTTTGGCGACGAATATGTAGTGAGGACCAGCCAACAAGAGTGTACAGGTCACAGTGGTGGGTAGTATATGGGGCTTTGGTGACAAAACGGAAGGCACTGTGATAGACTACATCCAATTTGCTGAGTAGAGTGTTGGAGGCTAATTTGTAAATGAGATCGCCGAAGTCAAGGATCGGTAGGATAGTCAGTTTTACGAGGGCATGTTTGGCAGCGTGAGTGAAGGAGGCTATGTTGCGAAATAGGAAGCCGATTCTAGATTTAACTTTGGATTGGAGATGCTTAATGTGAGTCTGGAAGGATAGTTTACAGTCTAACCAGACACCTAGGTATTTGTAGTTGTCCACATACTCTAGGTCAGACCCGTCGAGGGTAGTGATTCTAGTCGGGTGGACGGGTGCAAGCAGCGTTCGATTGAAGAGCATGCATTTAGTTTTACTAGTGTTTAAGAGCAGTTGGAGGCTACAGAAGGAGTGTTGTATGGCAATGAAGCTCGTTTGGAGGTTTGTTAACACAGATGTATACATAATGGTGTCGTCTGCATAGAGGTGGATCTGAGAGTCACCAGCAGCAAGAGCGACATCATTGATATACACGGAGAAAAGAGTCAGCCCAAGAATTGAAACCTGTGGCACCCCCATAGAGACTGCCATAGGTCCAGACAACAGGCCCTCCGATTTGACACATTGAACTCTATCTGAGAAGTAGTTGGTGAACCAGGCGAGGCAGTCATTTGAGAAACCAAGGCTATTAATTTGCCAATAAGAATGCGGTGGTTGACAGAGTCGAAAGCCTTGGCCAGGTCGATGAAGACGGCTGCATAGTACTGTCTATTATCGATTGTGGTTATAATATAATTAAGGACCTTGAGCATTGCTGAGGTGCACCCATGACCAGCTCGGAAACCGGATAGCATAGCGGAGAAGGTACGGTGGGATTCGAAATGGTCAGTGATCTGTTTGTTAACTTGGCTTTCAAAAACTTTTGAAAGGCAGGGCAGGATGGATATAGGTCTGTAACAGTTTGGATCTAGAGTGTCACCCCCTTTGAAGAGGGGGATGACCGCGGCAGCTTTCCAATCTCTGGGGATCTCAGACGTTACGAAAGAGAGGTTGAACAGGCTAGTAATAGGGGTTTCGACAATTTCGGCAGCTATTTTTAGAAAGAAAGGGTCCAGATTGTCTAGCCCAGATGATTTGTAGGGGTCCAGATTTTGCAGCTCTTTCAGAACATCAGCTGTCTGAATTTGTGTGAAGGAGAAGCGGGGGGGCATGGGCAAGTTGCAGGGGAGGGTACAGAGCTGGTGGCCGGGGTAGTGGTAGCCAGGTGGAAAGCATGGCCAGCCGTAGCAAAATGCTTGTTGAAATTCTCGATTATTGTAGATTTATCGGTGGTGATAGTGTTTCCTAGCCTCAGTGCAGTGGGCAGCTGGGAGGAGGTGCTCTTACTCTCTTATTACAGTGTCCCAAAACGTTTTGGAGTTAGTGCTACAGGATGCAAATTTCTGTTTGAAAAAGCTGGCCTTTGCTTTCCTAACTGCTTGTGTATATTGATTCCTAACTTCCCTGAAAAGTTGCATATCGTGGGGGCTATTCGATGCTAATGCAGTACGCCACAGGATGTTTTTGTGCTGGTCAAGGGCAGTCAAGTCTGAGGAGAACCAGGGGCTATATCTGTTCTGAATTTTTTGAATGGGGCTTGCTTAATTAAGATTGAGAGGAAAGCACTTTAAAGAACAGGCCTGCTCGCTAAAGTGTTTTAGGGAGCGTTTGACAGTGATGAGGGGTGGTCGTTCGACCGCGGACCCGTTACGGACTCAGGCAATAAGGCAGTGATCGCTGAGATCCTGGTTGAAGACAGCGGAGGTGTATTTAGAGGGTAAGTTAGTCAGGATGATATCTATGAGGGTGCCCATGTTTACTGATTTAGGGTTGTACCTGGTAGGTTCCTTGATAATTTGTTGAGATTGAGGGCATCTAGTTTGGATTGTAGGATGGCCGGGGTGTTAAGCATATCCCAGTTTAGGTCACCAAGCAGTACATTTTACATTACATTTTACATTTTAGTCATTTAGCAGACGCTCTTATCCAGAGCGACTTACAGGAGCAATTAGGGTTAAGTGCCTTGCTCAAGGGCACATTAACGTCATTTAGCAGACGCTCTTAGCCAGAGCGACTCACAAATTGGTGCGTTCACCCTATAGCCAGTGGGATAACCACTTTACAATTTGGGGGGTTAGAAGGAACACTTTATCCTATCCCAGGTATTCCTTAAAGAGGTGGGGTTTCAAATGTCTCCGGAAGGTGGTGAGTGACTCCGCTGTCCTGGCGTCGTGAGGGAGCTTGTTCCACCATTGGGGTGCCAGAGCAGCGGACAGTTTTGACTGGGCTGAGCGGGAGCTATGCTTCCGCAGAGGAAGGGGAGCCAGCAGGCCAGAGGTGGATGAACGCAATGCCCTCGTTTGGGTGTAGGGACTGATCAGAGCCTGAAGGTACAGAGGTGCCGTTCCCCTCACTGCTCCATAGGCAAGCACCATGGTCTTGTAGCGGATGCGAGCTTCAACTGGAAGCCAGTGGAGTGTGCAGAGGAGGGGGGTGACGTGAGAGAACTTGGGAAGGTTGAACACCAGACGGGCTGCGGCATTCTGGATGAGTTGTAGGGGTTTAATGGCACAGGCAGGGAGGCCAGCCAACAGCGAGTTGCAGTAGTCCAGACGGGAGATGACAAGTGCCTGGATTAGGACCTGTGCCGCTTCCTGTGTAAGGCAGGGTCGTACTCTCCGAATGTTGTAGAGCATGAACCTGCAGGAGCGGGTCACCGCCTTGATGTTGGCGGAGAAACGACAGGGTGTTGTCCATGGTCACGCCTAGGCTCTTCGCACTCTGGGAGGAGGACACAGCGGAGTTGTCAACCGTGATGGCGAGATCATGGAACGGGCAGTCCTTCCCCGGGAGGAAGAGCAGCTCCGTCTTGCCAGGGTTCAGCTTGAGGTGGTGATCCGTCATCCATACTGATATGTCTGCCAGACATGCAGAGATGCGATTCGCCACCTGGTTATCAGAAGGGGGAAAGGAGAAGATTAGTTGTGTATCGTCAGCGTAGCAATGATAGGAAAGGCCATGTGAGGATATGACAGAGCCAAGTGACTTGGTGTATAGGGAGAAAAGGAGAGGGCCTAGAACTGAGCCCTGGGGGACACCAGTGGTGAGAGCACGTGGTGCGGAGACAGCTTCTCGCCACGCCACTTGGTAGGAGCGACCGGTCAGGTAGGACGCAATCCAGGAGTGAGCCGCGCCGGAGATGCCCAGCTCGGAGAGGGTGGAGAGGAGGATCTGATGGTTCACAGTATCAAAGGCAGCAGACAGGTCTAGAAGGACAAGAGCAGAGGAGCAGTACGAACTCTGATGATAGATGGGGGGCAATCAATTCACATATGGTGTCCAGGCACAGCTGGGGGCTGAGGGGGGTCTGTAGCAAGTGGCAACAGTTAGAGTCTTATTTCCGGAAAGGTGGATTTTTAGAAGTAGGAGCTCAAACTGTTTGGGAACATACCTGGATAGTATGATAGAGCTCTGCAGGCTATCTCTACAGTAGATTGCAACTCCACCCCCTTTGGCAGTTCTATCTAGACAGAAAATGTTGTAGTTGGGGATGGAAATGTCTGAATTGTTAGTGGCCTTCCTAAGCCAGGATTCAGACACTGCTAGAAAATCAGGGTTGGTGGAGTGTGCTAACGCAGTGAATAACTCAAATTTACGGAGGAGGTTTCTGATGTTAACATGCAAAAAAACAATGCTTTTACGGTTGCAGAAGTCAACAAATGATAGCTCCTGGGGAGTAGGAGTGATACTGGGGGCTGCAGGGCCTGGGTTAACCTCTACATCACCAGAGAAACAGAGGAGGACTAGAATAAGGGTACGGCTAAAGGCTTTAAGAACTGGTCTTCTAGTGCGTTGGGTACAGACAATAAAGGGGGCAGATTTCCGGGTGTTGTAGAATAGATTCAGGGCATTATGTACAGACAAGGATATGGAAGGATATGAGTACAGTGGAGATAAACCTAAGCGTTGGGTAACAATGAAAGAGATTGATTGAGCCGGTCTCCGCGTGTATGGGGGTGGAACAAAGGAGCTATTTGAGGCAGTTTGAGAGGGACTTGGGGCTCTACAGTGAAATTGTATAATAAGAACTAACTGGAACAGCAATAGGCAAGGCATATTGACATGGGAGAGAGGCATAAAGCAATCACAGATGTTATTAGTGAGAGCTAAGACAACAACGGGTAATGGCGTTGAAAGTTTGGGCTGAGGCTAAACAGATAAACAGTACAGGGTACCGTGTAAAGGAACAGTCCAGCATGCATCAGCTGTGCAGCTGAGTGATCATAAGATCCAGTGAACAGTAATATGTGAGTCCGAGAGCAGTTCGAATTGGTGCTAAAGCACAGCGAGCAGGAAGCACGGCTGTTGTTTACGTGTGCTAGCGGGCCGGGGCTAGCAGATGGATCTTCGTGGTCGTCGCAACGGGAAGCCTGTTGAAACCACAGACGATTACGTCGGCAGACCAGTCGTGATGGATCGGCGGGGCTCCGTGTCAACTCTAGGAGGTCGTGTCCGGTTGACAGAGAGGTAGATAGCCGGGAGATGTGCCTGATTCGAGGCTAGCCCCAGGCTGATTAGCCAACAACAACATTCATTTGGTTGCAGCTAGCTAGTTGCGATGATCACGTGTTAAAGGTCCAGTGATTTAGTGATTCCGGCAGAAAATCCGATATGTTCTGGGTTGATAACGCGCTGTGCAGACAGTGCAGACTGGCCGATAATAGTCCATACTAGAGCTGGCTGGTAGGTAGTGCAGGCCACGGACAAACGTGAAAAACCGCTAACGGTGGCTAATAGCAAGTAGCTAGTTAGCTGGCTACTCCCATCCGGTAGACAAAGAGGTAGATAGCCGGAATATGGGCCTGGCTCAAGGCTAACTGGTGCTTGCTTTGGGGGCAGTGGTGATTAGCCTACAGCAACATCCATTCGGTTGCAGCTAGCTAGTTGCAATCCGGTGTTAGGGTCCAGTGATTCAGTTATTCCAGCAGAAAAGCTAACGGTGGCAATTAGCAAGTAGCTAGTTAGCTGGCTAGCTAGTTTCAACTGGAGATTCTAGATAAAGGTGAGTAAATAATAGAATACATTCCATATTGAGTGAGGCGGGTTGCAGAAAAGTATATTTAGTAGAAGGATGAAAAGTGTGATAGGGAAATATGTAAATGTAGTCTTGTACAATATTTAATATTAAATGTAGGCCTATACAATATTTCATAATAAATGTAGGCCTGTACAATGGTTCATATTAAATGTAAGCCTGTACAATAGTTCATATTAAATGCAGGCCTATACAATATTTTTTATGAAAAGTAGGCATATACAATATTTCATGTTAAATGTAGGCCTACACAATATTTCATATTAATTGCAGTCCTATTCAATATTTTATATTAAATGTAGACCTATACAATATTTAATATTAATGAAGTCCTGTACAATATTTCATTTAAAAAGTTGACCTACACCATATATCTTATTAAATTTAGGCCTGTATGTTTCATATTAAATGTAGGCCTATAAAATATTTCATATTAAATGTAGGCATATACAATATTTCATATTAAATATAGGCTTATACAATATTTCATATGAAATGTAGGCCTGAAAAATATTTCATATTAAATGTAGGCCTCTACAATATTTAATATAAAAATTATGTCTGAACCATATTTAATGTTAAATGTAGGCCTATACAATATTTCACATTAAATATAGGCCTTTACAATATTTAATATTAAATGGAGAACTATACAATATTTCATATTAATGTAGTCCTGTACAATATTTCAATTTAAAAGTTGACCTACACAATATATCATATTAATTATAGGCCTGTACAATATTTAATATTAAATGTAGGCCTGTACGTTTCATATTGAATGTAGTCCTATACAATTTTTCATATTAAATGTAGGCATATACACTATTTCATATTAAATGTAGGTCTACACAATATTTCATATGAAATGTAGGCCTGAAAAATATTTCATATTAAATATAGAATTGTACAATATTTAAAATTAAATGTAGTCCTGTACACTATTTCATTTCAAATGTAGGCCTGTACAATATTTCATATTAAAAGTTGACCTACACAATATTTCACATTATCTAATATTAAATGTAGGCCTGTACGTTTCATATTAAATGTAGACCTGTAGAATGTTTCATATTAAATGTAGGCGTATACAATATTTCATATTAAATGTAGTCCTGTACAGTATTTAATATTAAATGTAGGCCTGTACAATATTTAATGTTAAATGTAGGCAAATACAATATTTCATATTGAATGTAGAACTATACAACATTTCATATTAACATTAGGCCTATTCAATATTTTATTTTAAATGTAGGCCTATGCAACATTTCATATTAAATGTAGGTCTGTACAATATTTCATATTAAATGTAGGCCTATACAATATTTCACAATAAATGTAGGCCTGTACAATGGTTCATATTAAATGTAAGCCTGTAAAGTATTTCATATTAAATGTAGGCCTATACTATATTTCATATTAAATGTAGGACATTACAATATTTAATATTACAATGTAGGCCTATGCAGTATTTCATATTAAATGTAGTCCTATTCAATATTACATATTACATGTAGACCTAAACAATATTTAATTTAAAATGTAGTCCTATACAATATTTCATTTTAAATGTAGGCCTATACAATATTTCATATTAAAAGTAGGCCTATACAATATTTCACATTAAATATAGGCCTATACAATATTTCATATTAAATATAGACTTATACTATATTTCATATTAAATGTAGAACTATATCATATGTCATATTAAATGTAGGCCTATACAATATTTCATATTAAATGTAGGCCTATACAATATAACCTATTAAATGTAGGCCTATACAATCTTTCATATTAAATGTAGGCCTGTACAATCGTTCATATTAAATGTAGGCCTATACAATATTTCACAATAAATGTAGGCCTGTACAATGATTCATATTAAATGTAAGCCTGTAAAGTATTTCATATTAAATGTAGGCTATACTATATTTAATATTAAATGTAGGCAAATACAATATTTCATATTAAATGTAGGCCTATACTATATTTCATATTAAATGTAGGACATTACAATATTTAATATTAAATGTAGATCTATACAATATTTCATATTAAATATAGGCCTATACAATATTTCACATTAAATGTAGAACTATACTATATTTCATATTAAATGTAGAACTATATCATGTTTTCATATTAAAGGTAGGCCTTAAAAAATATTTATTGTTAAATGTAGACCTATAAAATATTTAATATAAAATGTAGGCCTTTACAATATTTCATAATACAGTGGGGGAAAAATATATTTAGTCAGCCACCAATTGTGCAAGTTCTCCCACTTAAAAAGATGAGAGAGGCCTGTAATTTTCATCATAGGTACATGTCAACTATGACAGACAAAATGAGAAAAAAAAATCCAGAAAATCACATTATAGGATTTTTAATGAATTGATTTGTTGACTGTTGCCTCCCGTTTCAGTTGATTGTGATGGTAATGACGTTTGTTATTCATGATAATTATTAGGTCGCTAGCTACAGTATAGCCTACCTTTTACCTTGCTAGCTAACGTTAGCTGCTCTTTAAGATAGCTTGACTTGCTAGAAAGTTATAGAAACAAGTTGAGGAAAAAGTAACTCAACAAAACATGTTTTATTATCAACTAAAACAATATGTTTCTCCTGTCTTGAATGAAAAGGTCATATTTTGCAATCTGCCAAACTAAATGTGATCTCTGACGAGAGGCTCCTCTATCTTGTCTTGCGTTGTGAAGCTCTATGGCTTTGCTATTGTTGGATAACTGGGAAATCTCTGACTTCCAACTACAGTGCGTTCAAGACAACTGGGAACTCTGAAAAAAATGAGTTCCGACTGGGAAAATTCGTTTTTAATGGTCATCCAACTCGGACTTCCAAGTCGGGAACTTGGGCCTCTTTCTAGAGCTCCGACTATCTGACCTGAAGATAACTGATGTCATGATTTGACCTCATTTTTTTCCGAATTCCCAGTGGTCTTGAAAGCACCAAAAGACAACTGGGAACTTTATAAGGTGTTGCGGTGGTGCTTCGAATTTACATTTACATTTTAGTCATTTAGCAGACGCTCTTATCCAGAGCGCCTTACAGTTAGTGAGTGCATACATTTTCATACTGAATACTTGAATGGAGTAGGGTATTTGCATCCTTTGAAGAATAGGTCTAGTTATTGAGACTATAGAATACATTTTACTAGTACAACCTGTACCAAATATGCTATTTGATATTTTAAAAAAATGGCTAATAAGCCTACTAGTTTTCACCCAAAAAGAATAATAATCACAATTAAGAATTAAATATTCACAAATGTGACTGACTAGGCTTCTCTTTTCAGTCTTAACCTATATGGTCAAATAGTCCTGCAGGCCTATAGGCTACTCATTTGAGTAGCCAGCTCTGGCTGCTATGTTTGGTCAATAAAATAATTTAGCCATGCAATTGTCGGAGTTGGTCTGTAGCCTACTTAAACATACGGAAATTAGCGGAAGAAACCACATGAACAATATCATAACTGGCAGGAGACTCGTGCCTCAGTCTGGGCCAAATATTTACAATTGGAAAAATGTATTTATAAACTGCACGGCAAATATAATATGCCATTTAGCAGACGCTTTTATCCAAAATTACTTACAGTCATGTGTGCATACATTTTTACGTATGGGTGGTCCCGGGGATCGAACCCACTACCCTGGCGTTACAAGCGCCATGCTCTACCAATTGAGCTACAGAGGACCACAAATGTGTAGGCCTAAGCAATGGAATATACATTTATTTGCCATGTCATTTGTTTGTAATGTCAAGGGCCAAGAATAGGGGAGCTCAGTAGGCAATGCTAAAATTACTCAATAGAGTTGGATCAAAACAGCAAGGAGAGAATACGATAAAAATGAGCTGTCTTTTTGTGGATAAATTCATATACAGTATGTGTGTCTCATAGAATCCGAATCTGAAAGCGATAGTTGCATTAACCCTTCAACTCTCTTTTCATCACGCACTCATTTAGGAGCTTTGGTATTTAATTACCACGTTGCAACACGGGAAAAGCTAAGGTCTCTGACGTTGTTAACTTGTCTGTAGCTAATTTAACATTTTCCCTGAATGTATAATTGTGGAGCACAGTTTTTAGTTAGTTATTAAGGATAATTATTTAATTCTACAGCTTGGTTTTGTGTTAATCGTGGAGGTAGTTATGCAATAAACAGTGCACTTTAGGACACCTTATTTAACATGGTACCAGGTACACAGTCCATTACAAAAATATAATTACAAACATGCATAAATATCTTCACACCACCCCTTTTTTTGTGTAAGGATACCGTTTTTATATAATTGTTGAAACTGGATATGAATACTGTCTCAATTGTAAGTTTAAAAGGGGACACTATCTAAAAAAAAAAAGTAAAGTATTGATTTTTATACTAGATGGTATAGATGTTATTCTTCACATCATTTGTCAAACATAAAGCTTTAGTGTAACTATGAAGTTGATCAGATTAACACATGATGATGTCACATTGCTTTATTGTTTAGACTACTGCTCTATTTCTCTCTCTCTCTCTCTCTCTCTCTCTCTCTCTCTCTCTCTCTCTCTCTCTCTCTCTCTCTCTCTCTCTCTCTCTCTCTCTCTCTCTCTCTCTCTCTCTCTCTCTCTCTCTCTCTCTCTCTCTCTCTCTCTCTCTCTCTCTCTCTCTCTCTCTCTCTCTCTCTCTCTCTCTCTCTCTCTCTCTCTCTCTCTCTCTCTCTCTCTCTCAAAGTGCAGCCCAGTCTACTGTAATATCTTCTCTCTTAAATTAACCACTGTTCAATAACCGCTCGGATTGAAACATTTAACAGGCTGCCCTTTATGTACCCTCTTAACATTGGCTCCATGGGAAACAAGGAGCATGGAATAGAGAAATCACACGGGGACAGTTGAGGCGAGCCATCGCCCACAAATGAAGTCCTCAGCACAAGACTTCACTAAAGTAATGCCAGCGATATCAATCTGCAACTTTATTATTGCCAGTCCCCATTTCGCATTATCGGAAAACAACGTCATTAAAAAGCATTTGATCTTTTTGAAGCGAGTATCGAGAATGCTGCAGGAGGAGAATGCTACGTGGGGAGTGAGTGCTGCAGGAGGAAGATGCTACGTGGGGAGAGACAATGCTGCAGGAGGAGGATGGTACATGGGGAGAGACAATGCTGCAGGAGGAGGATGCTACGTGGGGAGAGACAATGCTGCAGGAGGAAGATGCTACGTGGGGAGAGACAATGCTGCAGGAGGAAGATGCTACGTGGGGAGAGACAATGCTGCAGGAGGAAGATGCTACGTGGGGAGAGACAATGCTGCAGGAGGAAGATGCTACGTGGGGAGAGACAATGCTGCAGGAGGAAGATGCTACGTGGGGAGAGACAATGCTGCAGGAGGAGGATGCTACGTGGGGAGAGACAATGCTGCAGGAGGAGGATGCTACGTGGGGAGAGACAATGCTGCAGGAGGAAGATGGTACGTGGGGAGAGACAAAGCTTTGCTGCGGGCGGGCAGACGTGCGGGAGAACAGCGTGGCGTGGAGAGGATAGACTGAGTGCCTCTGCCACAGATTCAGGATCTCGCTAACATAGGAATTGCCTCTATTGATCTGCAGAGGCGAGAAAGCAGACAGATGGGGACTGTTTGAGGTTTAACAGGGCATCCTAACACTTTGAAATCCCCACTCATTGCTATCAGCGCCTGTCATCCGCTCTCAGGGTCGGCTCCTGTGTTCTTTTAAGGCGTCCGCATACATAGGTTTGGTTTGCTCTTAGCAGAACTCAGCTAGGCGAAGCAAACATCTGTGCTCACATACTCCCTAAAGACCTTCGCTTGAAAAATAAGAAATAAACTGAAATATTACTGTTGTTTGTCCCTCTTCAGCCACCATAGCAACAACATAGTCAGAAACACTTCCGCAAAATAGTCCAAATTAATCCATAGATCTGTATATCATTTTTATTTTATTTTATTGAATCTTTATTTTATCAGGGAGTCATACTGAGACCAAGGTATCTTTTACAGATGAGCCCTAAATTACAGAAATGACAGAATATACACACATCAATATAAATACAAAATGCAAGCAGAAAGAACAACATGGTCATAAAAAAATAAAGACATTAATCAGTAATAAGGTCCTCAACCGTTAGATGCTGTGATAACCTGCATCTAACGGCTTTAATGAAGTGGCAGCTGCATTCATATAGATGATGTTGCCATGGTCTAGGACCAATAGGAACGTCGACTGAATAATCTGCTTTTTACTATTTAGTGAGAGGCAGGACCTACAGTGGGGAGAACAAGTATTTGATACACTGCCGATTTTGCAGGTTTTCCTACTTACAAAGCATGTAGAGGTCTGTAATTTTTATCATAGGTACACTTCAACTGTGAGAGACGGAATCTAAAACAAAAATCCAGAAAATCACATTGTATGATTTTAAAGTAATTAATTTGCATTTTATTGCATGACATAAGTATTTGATCACCTACCAACCAGTAAGAATTCCGGCTCTCACCAGACCTGTTAGTTTTTCTTTAAGAAGCCCTCCTGTTCTCCACTCATTACCTGTATTAACTGCACCTGTTTGAACTCATTACCTGTATAAAAGACACCTGTCCACACACTCAATCAAACAGACTCCAACCTCTCCACAATGGCCAAGACCAGAGAGCTGTGTAAGGACATCAGGGATAAAATTGTAGACCTGCACAAGGCTGGGATGGGCTACAGGACAGTAGGCAAGCAGCTTGGTGAGATGCAACAACTGTTGGCGCAATTATTAGAAAATGGAAGAAGTTCAAGATGACGGTCAATCACCCTCGGTCTGGGGCTCCATGAAAGATCTCACCTTGTGGGGCATCAATGATCATGAGGAAGGTGAGGGATCAGCCCAGAACTACACGGCAGGACCTGGTTAATGACCTGAAGAGAGCTGGGACCACAGTCTCAAAGAAAACCATTAGTAACACACTACGCCGTCATGGATTAAAATCCTGCAGCGCACGCAAGGTCCCCCTGCTCAAGCCAGCGCATGTCCAGGCCCGTCTGAAGTTTGCCAATGACCATCTGGATGATCCAGAGGAGGAATGGGAGAAGGTCATGTGGTCTGATGAGACCAAAATGTAGCTTTTTGGTCTAAACTCCACTCGCCGTGTTTGGAGGAAGAAGAAGGATGAGTACAACCCCAAGAACACCATCCCAACCGTGAAGCATGGAGGTGGAAACATCATTCTTTGGGGATGCTTTTCTGCAAAGGGGACAGGACGACTGCACCGTATTGAGGGGAGGATGGATGGGGCCATGTATCGCGAGATCTTGGCCAACAACCACCTTCCCTCAGTAAGAGCATTGAAGATGGAGTCGTGGCTGGGTCTTCCAGCATGACAACGACCCGAAACACACAGCCAGGGCAACTAAGGAGTGGCTCCATAAGAAGCATCTCAAGGTCCTGGAGTGGCCTAGCCAGTCTCCAGACCTGAACCCAATAGAACATCTTTGGAGGGAGCTGAAAGTCCGTATTGCCCAGCGACAGCCCCGAAACCTGAAGGATCTGGAGAAGGTCTGTATGGAGGAGTGGGCCAAAATCCCTGCTGCAGTGTGTGCAAACCTGGTCAAGACCTACAGGAAACGTATGATCTCTGTAATTGCAAACAAAGGTTTCTGTACCAAATATTAAGTTCTGCTTTTCTGATGTATCAAATACTTATGTCATGCAATAAAATGCAAATGAATTACTTAAAAATCATACAATGTGATTTTCTGGATTTTTGTTTTAGATTCCGTCTCTCACAGTTGAAGTGTACCTATGATAAAAATTACAGACCTCTACATGCTTTGTAAGTCGGAAAACCTGCAAAATTGGCAGTGTATCAAATACTTGTTCTCCCCACTGTATTTCTATAGAAGAAGCCCATTTTTATTCTCAGCTTCTTAACTAACTCATCAATATGCTTTTTAATCTATTCAGATGCCAAGATATTTTTAAGCAGGGACACGATCAACATGGACACCATCAAAATGACATATGCTTAAATCATCGGAGTCATTTTTATGCACTCTACAGACAACATATACTTAGTTTTACCTGTATTCAATACTAATTTCAGGTCAATAAAGTTAGTAATAATATATGCGTGAACTGTTTCGACTGGGAAGCATGCACAGACTTTACTGGTACGTGGAACCAATCTCACCATGTCTGATGTTCCACTGGGAAGTGCAACCACCACAGCCTCCCCTCCTCCTCTCCTGTTCAATTTAGTCTGGATGCTCTGGTTCAAATTAACCTGAATCCCTTATATTGTAATAAAGTAATATTTGTAGAAACATTTACTGTTAAATGAAAATAGCGCGATTATCTTGGTATGATCCTGCAGGTGGTGCTGTCCATATGGATCTCCAGTAGACAGACAGACAGGCGTGTGCACGTGCACACATGAACACACACACACACACACACACACACACCGTCACAATCCGCAAAAGAAGGCTGTGTTTACAAGCCTAAAACAAAAACTGCTACAGGAGTTTCCAGTCATTAAAGATTGCCCCAGGAGCAATTATCAAACTGCATGGGGGGTGATGAATAGAAAGAAAATCCAAAATGGCCCCATCCATCTTCCATCAGAGCCATGTCTCGGGGCCATATTAACCTCCGCTGTCACCATGGAGATTGAAGGAAAGGATAGAAGGTGTAAAACACGGCTTATGCACTGGGGGTGACTGGCATTTGCATACAGCAGAAAATTGGATTTAACGCCGCGTCACGACAACAATGACTGAAGATACTTGGACGTGTCAGCCCTCCCTAAAGCAGACCCAGCAACGGAGAGAGACGCCTTAAACTGCCTCATCTCAGCAGAGTATGAAATCAATCTGACCATGACAACTTCCTCTCAACACGCGTGACCCTTTATCCGGTTAGGAGGCGATGGGTAGGCCTGCCCGTAGGGGAGAGAGGAGGATGCCATCACAGTCTCTGTATCTCAGCCCTGCCGGGCACACTCGTAGCTGGGATGCTGAAATAACACAAGGCCAGGCTTCTAAGGCCTACAGGTGCATGTCATAGGGATGTCAGGGCTTGTTGGGAGGCTTTCAGAGTAAGAAGATGAGGACTAACTGATGCACCTTCAGGAACTGGATAATACAACAAGACTATATTTAAAAAATGTTATTGGAATATGTACTGACACCTTTGAACCCACTGTGTTAGTTTTTATAGTTTTATGTTTTTTCAAATTAATTTGCCTTTGCTACTCTATTCTTTGCGCCTTACTTTGACAAGAGGAAGTCCTTGACTGTCACAAAATGATAATTTTGGAAAATATTTTTCCATTCAAGAAAATAGCTAATTTGATGGAAGACACAATCAATGCTATTCTAAAAAAAGTATACTCTATTCTTTGCTCCTTACTTCGACAAGAGGAAGTCCTTGACTGTCACAAAATGACAAAATTGGAAAATAGCAAGACACACACACACACACACAGACAAACACACAACGTTGACAAATGAAGGAAAAATCCAATCAAATTTAGAGAGTATTTTCCTTTTTATTCGATGCCAAAATAAATGCTGGGGTTTAGGAGATACTGCTGTCGAGGCCAAAGGCCAGAGAATGATACGGTGCTGAGAAATAAGACCAGAGAGAGAAATCAGTTCAAATGAAGCCATTTCCCACGGCCGGGGATGACAAACACTCATTAGTATCTGAAATAAGACACAGACAGACACAGTGCGACCTGCTTCCCTATTAGCAATGATTACCCCACTACTTTAATATCTTTGTTGTGGATGTCTCACACACACGCACACACACACACACACACGCACACACACTAATTTCCTCAGGCTGCTGCACTGGCAGGGAGTGTGTGTTGTAACACAAACAGTGATGTGTTGTGGGTAATTGGTCTTGCTGTGTTTGTATGGAAATCTCTGAGTGTGTGACTAGGCTAGATAGCTTCCCATGTTGTTCTGATCCATGCTTTAAGCCCGCAGCCAAAGTATTTTATCTCTTAATGCATTAGAGGGATCTTCCAATTAGCCGCAGCTCATAATACCCCCCATTTCTGGTGGCTGTGGCTTTGGGGGTAGAGGTAGGGGAGATGGGGAGGGTGGTGGGGGGACTCCTGTGGCTGGGGGCGCAGCTATAGTTCTGCTTGAGAGGTGAAATGAGGTGCTTATTGTGTGCGGTGTGAGGATTGCGCTGTTGCCGGGCTCCTGTTGTAAAGTTTGCTGATAAGGGGAACCCGGCCCTTGAGCATCCATTCTGCTCGGTATATTAACACTCCTTATCGGGCCCAGATAAAACCGCATGCCATTTGCCTTCGGTGGAATTAGCTCGTCTTCCTTGGCTAACCAGGAAGGTGGTGATTAACCTTTACACTGTCCAATATTCTCAGCAGACTTCAGCTTGCAGATTATAGACTATTAGTTATGACCAACTAAATGAACCGCTCCCTCTCCCCGAGAGAGAGGGGCCAGCTCCTGCCACGCTGGGAGCTGTGTGCACTCTAAAGGGGCCAGTTGCACCTCACACACTCAGAGAGGGAGTATACACACACACACGAACAGCTGTGGGGATAGAAACACGCTTTTCTGGTCAAGTTTGTGTAACGTGCACGTACGCAGAGACGTTCACATGCACAGACCTTATGCACAACATTATAGGTCATTTCGCATGCCTTCACTGCTGTTCAATTATTGTTCTAATGTCACCTGTATTACAAAATATGCAAATATAGTCATTGTTTTAGTGGTAAAAAACCCCCCACATTATTTTTTATGTATTTTAGGTTATATTTAAATGATATCATAAGGGAAATAATGTGAAAATAAATCTCTCTTAGGATCTGTCGTCTCAGACTGTCAATTGTAATTAGTTTATAACCATGGGGTATAGTTATACTGTTATGGATTTTTCAATTTCCCCATCAAAATATAATACCAGTTGATGCTTAATATTCATTGTATATGGTAGGTCTATGTGATCACATGTACTAGTAGGTCTAAGTGATCACATGGCACTCTAGAAAGAGGTTGATAACCCAAACACAGACAGAACACACCTCATGAAATGGTGTCGAAATGATCCATCAACCCATATCTCAGACTGCCCATCTTAATATTTTATTTTTATTGGCCAGTCTGAGATATGGCTTTTTCTTTGCAACTCTGCCTAGAAGGTCAGCATCCCGGAGTCGCCTCTTCACTGTTGACGTTGAGACTGGTGTTTTGGGGGTACTATTTAATGAAGCTGCCAGTTGAGGACCTGTGAGGTGTCTGTTTCTCAAACTAGACACTCTAAGGTATTTGTCCTCTTGCTCAGTTGTGCACTGGGGCCTCCCACTCCTCTTTCTATTCTGGTTAGAGCCAGTTTGCGCTGTTCTGTGAAGGGAGTAGAACACAGCGTTGTACGAGATCTTCAGTTTCTTGGCAATTTCTTGCATGGAATAGCCTTCATTTCTCAGAACAAGAATAGACTGATGAGTTTCAGAAGAAAGTTCTTTGTTTCTGGCCATTTTGAGCCTGTAATTGAACCCACAATTGCTGATGCTCCAGATACTCAACTAGTCTCAAGAAGGCCAGTTTTATTGCTTCTTTAATCAGCACAACAGTTTTCAGCTGTGCTAACATAATTACAAAATGGTTTTTTAATGATCAATTAGCCTTTTAAAATGATAGCAACGTGCTATTGGAACACAGGACTGATGGTTGCTGATAATGGGCCTCTGTACGCCTATGTAGATATTCCATTAAAAATCAGCCTTTTTCCAGCTACAATAGCCATTTACAACATTAACAATGTCTACAATGTATTTCTGATCAATTTGATGTTATTTTAATGGACAAAATGTTTTCTTTTCTTTTGAAATCCAGGACATTTCTAAGTGACCCCAAACTTTTGAACGGTGGTGTATATCGCTATGTGGATGAATGTACTGTACATATTATGATTTTCAATAGTTAAACAAAGCATATTGGATTTGAACTCGGAATCAGGATTAAAATGCTAGTCCACAATGTGTGTCTTGTTGTCTATGTATCAAGGTATCTAGGTAACTGTATAGTATATTGGGAAACATACATTATATGTATCAAGGTAACTAGGTAACTGTAACAAACTGTACATTCTTTGCAGGTGCATATTGTACTAAACCAAGCCAGATCCATTTTCTTCCAAAATTAAGAGCCGTTATGTAAATTCCTTATTTAGTATTTCATTGCCCTTTTGAAAACATCACCAAAAGTTAATAGGAAACGAATTCTTTTGAATACAGACATGTATGTTACCAGCCTTGTAGTCATCATGGGAATATGTCCCCTCACACTGAAAACCCCTTTATCTACACACACAGTTAAGAGTGTGAAATTTGAACACGCTGCATTAAATAAGAAACCGCTTTTGTTACAAAGGAAACAAAATAAAAAAATGAGTTTTCAGCCTTGAGAGAGAAAGACGTCCAAACCACACTGATACCCAGAATAATCACATTTTCCCTCAAATCCAGCTGGCTGGCACTGACAGTGGGATGTTTAAGACCGTCCACAGGAGAGAGGCAACAGTTCCTATCACACACAGCCCGTAGCAGTCAGCCCACCCACTGTGTTCACCCCTGGCCTGGTCCACAGCAGCCCCTGGCATATTGGGTGAGACCACCCCAACCATCCAGCCTCTTAGTGTGTATGTTAACAGACACAGAGAGTCAATAGTAACTTCCACCATTACTCCAAAAATGAAGCTTCGCTCCCTTCCACCTTAAGAGAATGAGTAATCAAGAACGGGGGCCATTTGCAAACTGTCAGTCAAACGACGCTATCTTGCTGCCAAGGCTTCCTCCTCTAATACCAATTTAAATCATTCACGGGCCTTCCACTGCCATTATTCAAACGATCATAATAGTTTTCCTTGCGCCCAAAGCACAGAAAATCAATTATTTCCCCACAAAGACTTGAAAGTACTTAGCGCGGGGCTCTGAGAGAAAGCTGTGGGTTATATCAAATTGAAACTGCACTCATTACACAGTGCACAATTAGTTACCTCAGGTCTGCGAGGCTCTTTAATTCCGAATGGCATATCTGTATTATTACAGAAACAAGCATGCAAATGCTATTGTTGGGGATTTAGAGAAATCAATAGGAATGTGGCGCGAGCGTTTGGTGGGCCGCCACTCAATCTGCTGCGGGCCAGAGATAAAGGTCTGAATTCAAATGAACGAAAGCAGCTAGTGACATCACAAGTGACACCCAAAATAAAAGAGACATCTCCATGATATATGTTATTATTCTCAGCACATTGTCATTATTTTTCCTCCTCATTGTATATACTTGTGGAACTGTGTTTTGCATAAAGGGATTAAGAGTATTTTAATGAGAAACAGTAATTGTTTTTTCCCTCACTATATGGATATATGTGTGTGTGTGTGTGTGTGTGTGTGTGTGTGTGTGTGTGTGTGTGTGTGTGTGTGTGTGTGTGTGTGTGTGTGTGTGTGAGTGTGTGTGAGTGTGTGTGCGAGGAAGGAAGTCAGTATGAATGTCTCCCATTCATCATAGACAGTGCATTTCCATTGAATGAATACTGTATAGAGTTGTTTTCAGTCGCTAGGATTATTGATTTGAATTGAATGCTGGGTAAGTGAAGGAGTTGGAAAATGTTATGAAGAAAAGGTACCACATAGTGTAGGCCTATTCCTATAACTAATGTTTTACACTGATGACATATTGAACTAAAAGGCTTAAGAATGGATATTACAGTACTTAAAGTAGTATAATACTTGGCATTAACAAGGTCTTTCATAAATGTATCTGACATGTCAATGCAAGGTCTCTGCACTGTCCTGTTCTTCCTGGCTATTCGAACATGTTTCATTACAGGCAATTACAGAAATGGACACTGTACACACCAAACAACATGCTATTCATGGGAAAAGCTAATGTGAGAGTAAGAGAGAGAGAAAGTGCTCTCCCCTGGCTGTGACTTCTGTACTCACCACTGCATGATTTCACATGAGGACCAGTGAGAGTGAGGGCAAGGTAGGGGGGTTGGTAGGGGGTCTAGAGGAGGGGGTTGGGGGTTGTGACCTGTCATCCAAGTGATCCCCTTTCTGCTCAGACAACCTTTTTGTTGGTCAAAAGAGTGATACAATTATAACCCCCCCACACCCTCCCACATACCCCCCTAAAGAAACAAACGCCCCCCACACCCTCCCACATACCCCCCTACAGAAACAAACAACCCCCCACCCCCACACATACACCCCTAAAGAAACAAACCTCCCCCCACCCCCCATATACCCCCTCCAGAACCCCACCCCACCCCCCATGTACCCCCTCCTGAAACAAACTCCCCACACAACCCCCCCTCCAGAAACAAACTCCCCCCCCCCCCCATATACCCCCTCCAGAAACTCCTCCCAATATACACCCCTCCAGAAACAAACAACCCCCTACCCCCCACATTCTCCCATACTTTGTACTCTGATGCTCATTTTGGAATGAGAGCAATCACCAATATTCCTCTCTATTGAGTGAAAGAAAGACCTTTCATTTTGCAGGGATGAAGAAGAGGAGCATGCTGGGGAGGCAGAACATGCTGGGGAGGCAGAACATGCTGGGGAGGCAGAACATGCTGGGGAGGCATAACATGCTGGGGAGGCATAACATGCTGGTGTGGCAGAACATGCTGGTGAGGCAGAACATGCTGGTGAGGCAGAACATGCTGGGGAGGCAGAACATGCTGGGGAGGCAGAACATGCTGGGGAGGCAGAACATGCTGGGGAGGCAGAACATGCTGGGGAGGCAGAACATGCTGGGGAGGCATAACATGCTGGGGAGGCATAACATGCTGGTGTGGCAGAACATGCTGGTGAGGCAGAACATGCTGGTGAGGCAGAACATGCTGGGGAGGCATAACATGCTGGGAAGGCAGAACATGCTGGGGATGCAGAGCATTCCCTTTGTTAGCCTCTCATGCTTCCCCTCTGTATCCTGGCTCCCCCTTTTCCACCCCTCTAACATTGTGACGGGAGGGGGACGGGTGCTCATTCAATGTCGGTTAAATG